>NC_056745.1:490897749-490967749 GCF_019279795.1 Protopterus annectens
TTGTGGGAAGATGGGCGAAGGCTGCCAGCCTAGTCAAATAGAATTTGATACATAATTCTATCATTTGTAAATATAAATGTAAAAATACAGCCTTGTTTCTTAAATGAAACAAAACACTGGAAAATGTGAACTTCAAGATTGTAGCAACATTGTCATCTGCTGTAAGGAAAACTAAGCCAAGCATTTCACATATGTTCTTTTGAAGTTAAAATTATGTCTTGTATACTCTTTTGATCTAGATAGTGGTGCCGAAGAATCTAGCTGAACACATTCTTTCTATTGTCTTAACTTAAGGAATAATTACTAGAGTGTACATATGAAATGTCTTTTATTGTTGTAGTTTCCTGAGCAGGTGTTAGATTGTTAAATAATGTAGCATTTTCACCTGGGAACTCCAGACTAAGTGTCAAAATGATGTAATGTGTATACTGGGAAAACCTAAGTGTCAAAATGATGTAATCTGGGAGGGCCCAGCAAAGATGTTTATTAGTGAGTTTAAAAACTATTGTTCAGAGAGAGACTGAAAGCATTTTGATCTTGATATATAACTCTCAGCACTGCCTTATGCTTTGTTTATGTAAGTAGTATCTTAGAAGTATATTTTCTTGTAGAAATAGCTAGGACTATAAAGATTAGACTTGTGTTTTTCTGTTATAGCAGAAGTTTCCTACTGTATTGTTTTAAGTTTCTGTGCAATCTCTGAACTCTTGAATAGCACTGTGGTGTAGTAGTATTATCTTCTGTTTTAATTATTTGTTATAAAATATTTTAAAACTGTTTACCTGTGGCTGGTTTGTGTAGAGTTAAGTTAAGTTCTAGAGTACATTGCTTATTTATAGAGTTTATTGTACAAGGCCACTCTAATAAGCCTTAGACTGATTAGTCACATTACCAATTGGATAATAATATTGCACAGTAATAACTGGACATCCTTTTAAGGGCCTTTGGGTAGCTGATAAGTATTAGCTGGTGGTGGCAGTAATTACTACCGTATAGTCTGGGTAAAGGGGCACAGCTGGAGAATATGTGTCAGCCTTTCCCAGGAGTGTCTGTGAAGTTGTATAAATACTTATCTCAAAGTGTGTGTGGTGTGTCAGCTACCTGGGCAGGGACATGAAGTACTGGTGGGACAGAGAGGCTACTGGAGGTTAGCTTTCCAGCTAGGCTGAGATCTGGACCCTATAGCTGTGCCATTGGGTAGTCTTATTGGGGACCTGGGGAGCAAGGGAGAAACCAGCCCCAGACTGACTGTAATCTCTGTGTGCACTTAAGGGAATTTGTTCTTTACTGTGTGTATTTGTTATCCTTTCCTCTTATACGAGACGCCCTCCCTGGTGTTAGTGGTGAGGATTGAGGGTCCTTGATTACTGGGCCAGGGCAATACCATCACACTAAAATACATTTAATAAACTTTTCTCAGCCTTTTAATGTGGCATTTTATATGTAAATATTTCACACGTATATAGGAGTTTGTGAATTCTTTGTATGATTAGATTGGGTTTTACGCATGCCTTAGTTTACATTTTGTATTTATCTTTTTTTCCATTGCATTCTGACTGGATCTTTTAATGTAACCCTATTTGCATTCAATCTATATAATCATTTTGTATATAATATTGTTAATTGAAAGATCGGGATGTATTTTCTGATCTTTGAGCTCAGGTTGTGGCTGAAAAGGGTCAATAGACTAATCCATTTACCTGGTGAACAAATAGCAAATAAATAAACATACATAGTTTACAATATAATCCTATGCAATTTGACAAATATCCCTGACCATATTGATTACTGCATACCAAAGCATTACAGGTATGAAAGCAGAAGAACATCAAAGCAGGAAATGTATTCAAGCATATCTAATGGAGTACTCACTTCAGAATTTAATAAAAAGAGAGTAGGTGTGTTGAGGATAATTAGGTGAGAAAGTCAAATCAGATATAAAAGATCTGCTTTTTGACATGGTAATTCTGCTAAGGGTGATTAGTAACACAGTTTATTAGGAAAAAGTTTATGTATGGAGAAGCTGAAATAAGTCATTGTTTTAGCTAAAAGAAAAGATCCTATAAGTGTAGCAAGAGATTATTTTAGTCACATGGTCTGTGTCTGGTGGGGACTAAATAATTAAGTAGAAATTCAGCAGGAAAGAACAAATGTGACTGAATGATGTTGTAGGAAAATGGAAAATGACATAAGTGAGCCAGCTAGTGAGAACAAAAGAGAAAGGCAAGGATCAACGGCACATAATCAAATGTGATTTTACCTGCTGGTGGGAGGATGTACACTAGAAAACTGACTATGAGGCTATTGGAAGATCAGGACACATGGTATAATTCACAAAGCTATTGTAACTGGAGTAGACAGATAATATCAGCTGGGATACTTGTCATCATAGATTTTGGAAAGCTTCCATTATTATCATTTATCACTGATTTACTTTTTGTAGCCTTTAATGTCATGATATCGACTAAACAAATCAAATCAGAAATGCCCATTCTATGGACTTAAACTTCATCTGTGACATACTAGGTTCATACGTTTGTTGGAGATTACCCTGCTAATGGCCCAAGACCCTTTACAAGCCTAGCCATATTTAACCCGAGTTTCCCAATTTTCAATAGCTAGGTGAATGAAGTTCACGGAAGTATGAGCCTATGCTAATGTATTGAATACCAACTGCCTCTGTCCATGAGGGTCATGGGCATGACCCCAGGAGTAAATTTATGATTACCCATTCATTGATCTAGGTTAAGTTTGAGGAGGGTCCGGAAAGGACTTTGCTTCATATCAATGAGAAGCTTGTTCCAGAGAAGGGGTAGTCACTGAGAGATGGATCTGTCTCTTTCAACATGATTTATTTATGTCGGAGGCTAGGTTAACATCCCTGGAATGACTGACCCTCATGCAGTTTGATTTACAAATGTGCAGCATTTCCATCAGGACTGTATTGGAGCTTGCCTGTAGGCCAGACACAGATCACCCCTTAGTAGTCTGTAGGAGACAGAATACAGTGACAGGGCTTTCAATCTTTCCATGTTGGACTTGTTTTTTTATCCTGTATTTTTCTGGTGAGAAATCTCTGGGGTCAGCCCAGCTGTTGCAGATGTCTGATAAGGTACATGCAAAAGGGTGCATTGTACTTAATTATTGGTCTGATGAAGGCCAAGTACAATGGAATTGTAATGTCCTTTGATCTTGATGCCATCCCCTCACTTATGAGTTGTTCCACAAAGAAGGACTTTCTCACCACTGTGGACACATGATGGTCGAAGTTCAGATTACTATCAACCTGAGTACCCAGCTCATGTACCTCTGGGTCTACTCTTGGGGGGTGTCTATATTGTAATTAGCTGGGGTATTTGCTTTCCCAAAGGGAATAATTTTGCATGTTTTTACATTTAGCTCAATCTTTGGCTCTGGCACTAATCAAATAATTGTTCTGTGTTAATTCTTTCTGAACTATATCAGCATCATTCAGGGATTCAGTGGTTGCCCCAGATTGCAGTCATCCATGAACGTGGTCAGCCAAAGGCTGTCTACATTTGCCTTGACTTCTGAGAAATAAATACCAAACAGGAGAGGCCTAGTACAGAACCCTGTGGTAAGTTGCTGGTGACTGGTCTCTTGCGAAAAGTGAATTCAACCACTTAGACAGTATGTGCCCTGTTGGTAAGCAATTTGGCTATGCACCTGTTGACTTAGGGGGTTTATGCCAAATTGAGAGAGTTTCTCTAGAATACCTGAGTGGGGAATTGTGTCAAATTCCTTGCCCAGGTCAAGGTAGGTGGTATGAACAGTCTTTCCCTCATCCATGACCTTGGTGGCCTTCTCGAAGTCAACCAGATTTAACAAACATGATCTACCCTTAATGAGTCTCAACTGGGTTGGATCCAGAGTCTGGAGATTACCTCTGTCATTGTTGATAAGGTCCAGGATGATTCTTTCCATGGCCCTACAGATGAGGCTCGTCAGGCTTATAGGTCTATAATTCCCAGGGTCAGTTGATGGTCCCCCCTTATGCAGAGGAATGACTGTTTTTATCCTCCATTCTGCCAGAACATAGCCTGACTGAAGGCTGTGGTTTAATAGAAATCCAAGTGGGTCTGCTAGGTCATGTTTTACGTTATTTAAAATTAAACCTGAGATGTTATCATGGTCCATTGATGCTGTATTTTTTTCCTGAAAGAGCACAAAAATGACCTGCTGTTTTGAGATAATTGGCTGAAGAATGGTAGCAAGTATACTTTGGGGGACGACTGGTGGGGATGGGGGGGTGATGTTTGATCCAAATCTGTCAACTAGCACATTGGCTATTTCTTCCAGTTGAGTATGGATAGTGCCATCCACAACCAGCTATTTACATAACTGGGTATTGCCCTTAAGATTTCAGATGTGGTTAAAAAATGCTTTGTTATTTTTCTTGGCTAGGGAGACTATTTTTGCTTCATAATTTGCTTTTGAGGACTTTACATATGCCTGGTTTGTTTGTTTAGACTAGCGAGGGATTTCTTCTTCAGCTGAGCTTGTTCCCCCTTACTTTTGAACATTAGTTTCTTTCTTTTGTTGTATAGCCTGTTTATACCAGGGGTCCATCAGGGTAGCTTGTTTTTCCATCAAGACCTTTGTTTGAAAGGATCTGGTACTGCTGATTCTATAAAACTGCTTATGTGGGTACTAAAAACAACTTGTCTGACAACTAATAAAACAAAAAACAGGTACGGAAGCAACCAGACAGTCCGAATAACAAGTTTATTACCAAAGTTTAAAGTTTTAAGCGCTTTTCGTCAGCATAATCAGCTGACTTCCTCAGAAACGGTTAAAACCAATGAAAAATTCCCTTATATATAAGACTTAAACAATCAGGAATCCCATTAACATCTAAATAAATATACCTGCATTTCCTTCAATTTAAAATGACAGTAACCAGCTCTTCTCGAGACTTAAAATTAATATACACTAAACAATAAAACATAAAAAATATATATAATAATAAGTCACTAACCATGTGCTTTAAGCAACCAAGACTAGTACAAATTGTTTGAAACTAAAATTCATTAAATAAAAATAAAATAAAGATAGAAATAGAAATAAGTATTAATATGGACCCACTAACAAAAAATATATTTAATGGGGGTGTATTTAAACCAAGTCACCTCTTAAGGCTATTCAATTTCAGAACACTACTAAAAGAACAAGAATCGTTCAGCCCAGGATGACTATAAGCATTTAACCTCACTTGCCAGAATAGTTTTAATTCTTCAAGTTTGAGTGGTCTTGGACCGCCCCCACACTGAATATTAACGTGGTCAATAGCCACAAATTGAAAAGCGTGGTTATTGTAGACAGAAATATGCTTTGCTAGGGCGTTTTCATGTTTACAATTTTTTATGGCATATTGGTGTTCGTACATTCTGTCCCTTAGTCTTCTCTCTGTTTTTCCTATATAGAAGCCTGGACAGAATGTACACTTAGCCAAGTATATAATAAAGGTAGAATTACAATTAAATCTACCCTTTAATTTATAAGACATACCGTTAATCTGAAAACAGTTTGTTTCCTCCACATATCTACAGAAATTACAATTATAACATTTTGACATACCTGGATTTCGTACTAGAGGCATGTTGTAATTTTCCAAAAGTGTTTTAAGGTTCTTACCTTTCCTGAATGGCACTCTAGCACTTTCCCCTACTGCTTCATAAACAAGTGGATACATCTTAAACAGTTCCCAGTTTTTCTGTAAAATGGCTAAACAAGCATAGCTATCACTACTAAAGGGGTAACAAAATTTGTTGTATTTTTAGTTTTAATTTGAATTACATCCTGACTAGTAGGTCCAATTACATTTGTGGGGTTTTCTTCTAACATGGTACCTAAATTCATGGGTGTCGAAGTGTTCTTTACACGTAAAAGTGGCTTATAGACATTTTCACGTCTCTTAACTATCACTTCTTGTATAAGTGTATCCAAGAGTGATTCAGGGTAATCTCGATGTAGGAACATGCGCTTAAGTGTTTCACACTCATCAGTTCCCAGTTTTTCTGTAAAATGGCTAGACAAGCATAGCTGTCACTACTAAAGGGGTAACAAAATCTGTTGTATTTTTAGTTTTAATTTCAGTTACCTCCTGACTAGTAGGTTCAATTACATTTGTGGGGTTTTCTTCTAGCATGGTACCTAAATTCATGGGTGTCAAAGTGTTCTTTACACGTAAAAGTGGCTTATAGACATTTTCACGTCTCTTAACAATCACTTCTTGTATAAGTGTATCTAAGAGTGATTCAGGGTAATCTCGATGTAGGAACATGCGCTTAAGTGTTTCACACTCATCACAGAAGTCGTCGTCTAGGCTAATCATTCTGGATGCTCTTACTAGTTGGCCTTTGACGGCGGACCTCTTCTGATGAAAAGGGTGACTACTTGTGAAGTGGAGGAACGTGTTGGAATAAGTCTTTTTTCTGAATATCCTTGCTGTAAAACAGTTCATAACATAATTCTTATTTAAACATATGTCCGAGTAGGCAATACTATCAGAATTAAACGTGGAGGTGAATTGAAGGAAGTTGGTGGTACTATTGATGCATTGCAGTACCAATTCACTCAAACCCTCATCTCCATTAAATAAAATGAAGATGTCATCCAGGAATCTGGTATAAAAAATAAACCTGTTGTGAAACTTGTTAAAAATAAACTCAGATTCCCAGTATGCCATGACTAAATTGGCTATACTCCCCCCACATGGAGACCCCATTGCAACCCCTACTTTTTGTAGGAAGAACTCATTTTGAAACATAAAATAATTATTTGTGAGTACTAAATCACTAAGTACAGTCACTAAATTAATTTCCCTATTGGTTGCATTATGTTTCTTTAGCATGAACGCCACCCATTCAAGTGCTTTTCGTGTGGTATGCACGTATACAAGTCCCTCACATCTATAGTTAAAAATTGTAGTGAGGATTAAAGTCTAAGGTTCCTATTTTATCAAGAAATGACCAAGAGTCTTTGCAAATTTGAGACTCATTGGCTAAATATTTCTGTAATATGGCATCCACAATCTTAGCACATGAATAAGTTGGTGACCCTCTACTGTCCACCAGTGGTCTCAAAGGGGGGTTCTCAATGCATTTATGAACTTTAGGAATACCGAAGATATATGGGTATCTAGGGAACAAAGTTGTTAAAAAATTGTATATCTTCTGGTCGATCCTACTCTCTATAAATCAATCCTCGATACACTCCTTGATGTTCTTATACGCTTTATTAACTTCTGAATGTGAACTACTAGCATATGCTTCAGTTTTAAGTAACTTGTCCATACGTTATTGGTAATCTAAAGTACTAAAAACAACTAACCCTCCACCCTTGTCTGGCTTACAAAACCGTAGGTTTTGTGATCTAAAAAACTGTAAATAATCATGCTCTATTTTATTTATATTGGAAGTGTTGTTTCGCATAGATCTAATCATGTTAGCATGTCTAATATCAAGTTCACAACACTTCTCAAAAACCTCTAACACAGGATGTAGAGGGGGGTTGTAAGTACTAAAAATATAAAACTTATCACAATGGGCATCATCAAAGGGCAGAATCAGGAAACAACTTGGATGAACACCACGGTGTCAATATATATAGACATTATTTAAGAAAGTAATCTTTTTCTTAAATAATGTCATTATATAATAGCAATAACCAACTCCGTGGTTTGGTATATTGAAGATTTTCCCAAGGTTGGCTTTGTTTAATCACGAGGGCAAACCACATTATCTGTGGGTAAATCTTAAATATTCCACACCCACATCATTAATTATTGCTATAATATATAATACATTAATTTCTAAAGTTCTGAGTATTGTAATTGCAATTACACAACATTTCAACAGGCTCATGTTCAAAAATTACAGTAGAGTCTAACAGAATTAACAGATACTTGGGTTGCTTACTTGATATTAATTAATTGATTAATTGATTGGGCAGTGCAGTGGTGCTGCAGTAGCATTGTTGCCTCACAGCAAGAGCTTCTTTGGTTCAATTCTCACCTGGGGTGCCTCCTGTGCAGAGTCTGTATGTCCTTCCTGCGTTCATGTGGGTTTTCTCTGGGTGCTCCGGTTTCCTCCTATGTTACAAAGACATGCATCTGGAGCATTTCTTCCCAGGCCTCTGCTGAAAACTGGCTTTGTTTGAAGTCAGACTTTCCTGGTTAATGAATGTTAAATAAAAATAATAAAAATAAAATATGCCCAGAGAAATCTTCATATATAGTCCCTTAGAATGTGTAAGCTTTTTGTTTAGTTCCAAATAGTAGGGCTGCTGACTTGTTTGTATTAAATGCTAGCCTACTGCTAGTGAAGCATATGCATAATTTGAGAAAGTCAGGGTTGCCTTATTCTGCCTTGATGAGTGGTCTGTCAGAAATCACCTGCTTGCCTGAACCTACTGTGCACTGCTGTGGAGAGCTACTCCCTTTACCAATGTGAGACCCGGTAGTTGGTATATATAAGTTCAGGGCCCATAGTGTGCAGGGGCCTTGTCCACTTGCAAAGGCACTTATTCCAGCCTGTGTTTTTCATGAACACTAGCTTTTATGAGTTGTGGCCAAGGGATTTATTTTCCATTGCTCAGGTCTCAACTTTTCTAGAGATTAAAATGACAAATATATTGTTTTCACACTTCCTGCAGTGCTCTTTCATTTTGACACAATGGCTGATGCACAGGAAAGTACAGACATATCTGTGGATGTTAGTTCACCAGCTTGTCAGCTGGCTACGGGTCAGATCAAATTATCACCTTCAAAGTAATTTAGTTTGAATATTCATAATAGAAGGAGATGAAGCAACTCGAGGCAGCACCACCTCAAGTATCACCTGAATGCATCTTAAATGGCATGAATCACAATTTATCCACACCCCTAACAACACTGTTCAGTCTCAACTTCCATGCAGGTTTTGTACCTAGTGAATGGAGAACAGCTACAGTCATTCCCCTGCATAACTGAAAACCTTCCACAGACTCAGGCAATTACTGACCCAGAAGTCTGACCAGCCTCAGATGCAAAGCCATGAACAGACTTATCATGGAATTGATCATTCAGGGCATAGGGATTCTCCAAACACTGGACCCGTCTCAGACTGGATTTGTCAAGGGTAGGTTATGCCTATTCAACCTGGTGGACATTTTTGAAAAGATTGCCAAAGCAATAGGTGAAAGCAAAATGGTACATACTGCGTAGCTCGATCTGGCCAGAGCTTTTGACACAATTCCCCACTCAGGCACAGTAGAAAAGTTAAATAAACTGGGAATAAACCTCTATGTCACTCACTGTATTACCACCTGGCTCATAGATAGGGTACAGATAATCAAAAAATGGGAAGTTGCCTCCACAAAGAGACCAGTCATCATTGGAGTGCACCATGGTTCTGTTCAGGGACCTCTCCTGTTTGGCATCTACTTTTCTGAAGTAAAAGCCAATAACAAAGGACTCTGGTTGATTAAGTTTGCAGATGACTAGAAGCTAGGAGCAGTCATTGAATCCCCAAATAAATTAGCCATACTGCAGGAAGGTTTGTCTCAAATAAATGACTAGGTCCATAATCATGGACTGAAACTAAATACCTAAAAATGCATTATTGTATGTATCCCTTGGGAAGTCATCTACCCAAGGAAACTACCACATTGGCAGTACACCACTAAGAGTTTACCCAGTTGTTTAGAATTTGGGAACTAATGTGAACCGTGACCTAACTTTTGTACAACATGTCTAGCTTTCAGTTTCAATGCTGAGGCTACTAGAAAGGTATTTGTTAATGATAGGAAGACTTGAAAAGGAAACAATAGGTTGGTAAATGCTTTGACAAGGAGCATATTTTTTAATAAAAGAGCCCGTATTTTAAAACAATTATTGGAATAGAAAAAATAAATATTGAAGAATTTAAAAAAACCTAAGGGAACCTATCCACATGAAATGAGCAACTTTTGCAAACATACACATGATGTCCAGTTCTTGCATTTGAAACATTTGGATAGAACCTTTGGGCACTGGGCACTTTACTCGTCATACAATCCAGATGGGTAATATAACTGGCCAGGTGTGATGACTGCAACAGCTTCCATGCTGGCAAGCCTGCCAGAAAGCTGTTGCCACACAACTAGAACACGTCCATGCCTTTAGGTTTGGGAATGCAAAAGATGCCGTGTATAAACATTCTGCAGTTTGCACAAATTTGAAAGCATTCCTTTTTTTCCAGATGTGGTCAGACTACATACCAGAGGAGGATATTGCAAAAAAAAAAAAAAAAACATTGGAGTTTAGGGAATTACACTTTTTGGGACTGAATGACAACATTAGTTTCAAAAATGCTTTAAACACTACCTAGGATATTTTTCTAGCATTTGTTTAGGATGTGTATTTTTATAGCCTATGCACTTAATTTGAGTAATTTCTCCAGAGTAAAGTTCTGTTTTGTCGTATTTTCTTCATTGTCATAGTATCTCAAGTATATGCATATGTGTATATTAATTTCTGTCTGAAGAACATTACATTTGTAGTGTGACGTTCTGTTAGTAAACCATGCATGTCTGGAGCTTTTGTTCCCAGACCTTCATCATAAATATGCTCTGCCCAGATGATCATAAATAAAATAAGAAAAGAAATGAATAGAGAAATGAAAGACTGACTAAATAAACAACAACTAGGTAAGCAAAACAGTTCGGCTAAATAAGGTTGTGAGATGTCTACCAGTACCTGCATGTAAATTCTAACAGCACTTCAGATTTAAAATGTATAACATACCTAGTGCCTTCTTGCAGAAATTGGGTTAACACAACTTGGAAAAAAAATAAAACTGAAGTAAGTATGACTACTTTAGACTAAACATGTCTTTGACAGTTTTGACATAGATGATGAAGAAAAAGTGAAGTGATACTCATTGTAGAGAACTGTACATACGTAACAATAAAAAATGCTAACTCCCTGCATTGCCCAGGAAGGGGCTCCAGTTCATATTCACTCTACTTTATTAAGTGGGTATAAGACTGCCACATCATGGATAAATGGTAATGTTATACATGTGGAGGTCTCAGAGGGCTCATCACTGCAGGCGTCAGTGAATACAGTCTCAGCAAACAGTGAAATTGCCAATTAAATCAGGAGCCACATGTTTCAATTTATGTATATCCTGCTTTCTGTTTTCTTTTGGAGTGGAAAATGCAGATGTGCATGTTTTGTGTCCACTACTTCAGTAGTGGAAACGTTAGTTATATTTAACAAATGGTGTGTCTTCTCATACAATTAAGTGGACACTGCAAAAATGTAACCCAGAAGTCTGTGATGCTGAGTTTGCACCCTGTATCTCATAATCAGTTATATTACACAAGCATGATTTACTTATAAAACAACTAGGCTCATAGTTAAATTTAAAGTTAAGGATTAGTTGTCACCCAGAACCTTGAAAAACATTCTTCCCTCTCTGCAGTTCCTCATCGCCGTATAGTTGTACAGTATGCTTAAAGATATTTAAATGAGTATTTTGTCTGATGTATAATAAGGGGAGTTTATTTCCTATCCCATGAATACACTGTAAAATGAAACCATTTTTTGCTCTAATGGCTAATATTTAATATTAATAGTAGATTACTTGTGCCTGCTGGGTAGGGAAAGTGTTCTAAAAATAAAAACTGAAATCAGTTAATGCAGTGAAAATAAACACCATTTATTTATAAGTAATGTATAAGAAAAAGAAAAAAATATTAGTGATTTTAGTTGGATGACACAATCTACAGCTTTTATATATTTATTTATTTGTTTTTTTTTTTAGCATTTTTTTTTTCTCCCCTGCTTCATCCTACAGCCTTTCTACCCAGTGCCCTCCAAAAATCAGTGGGTCGGCCAGCTTCACTGTTCCTTACCAGATTCTCTCTGATACATCTGGAACCAGTAGCGGAGCCTAAGTATGTCCTGGAAGGGTTTACTATTACAAGGTCATGGCTCAGATGCTCAACTACTGGAATCACTGAACCACACTGCTGAAACACAGAAACCAGATGATACACCATGCCAGCTGAAACCTTGAATCCTGAAACACCCTAATTCTCCAGACCCAGGAACAAGCACTGACATAGGTCTAGAAGGGGCCAAAATCAGGATTTGATATTGGTGCTTTCAGGTATCAAAAGGTATTAAACATCAGTGTTCTGCATTCAAACTTATTCCAGGTGAGGTTCTGAGCCTCAACCTCATAATGGTAAGCCCCTGGAGGTCTAGCCATCATCTTCAGTCAGGGAGGAGTGTATTTTTTTTTTACATAAGTCCTTTCCATTACTCCACGTTTTAGTACTGCATCCTTAACATTGCCTGAGGGGTGGGCATGTATTGAGGATGCATGGTATATCACCCAGCCTTTGCAGAAGCATTGTTTTGTCCACCACCTTTTTCTCCTCTGTGGGCTGTAACCCCCATGTGACATCAGCAGCCTCCACCAGGGATCACCAAAGGGAAAGGCCACATAGCTATGCTAACAAAATGGCACTGCTACTCCATCAGTCACCCAAACTGCTAATTAAACCAAACTCTGCTGAGCGGTTCTCAGAGTTTTAACCATCTGTACTACTGGAGGATCTAGCTTTTATTCTTTTGATGAAAAGGTATTAAACTCCATGTAGCTGTACATGTTTTTTTGAGTAATTAGAGAAGGATGCTTAACTGTACTCTAAGACAGATCTCTCTAACAATTTATGCAGGCAATTTAATAACAGTTAACTTAAATAAATACCAAGGACAGCATTCACATACATGCTCTGCAATATGTAAGAATGGTATGATACCCACATTGCATACCATTCCTCTACACAGTCCAAATCCTATGGAAATTAGGACATACGTAAAATGCTCTGTTCCTGAGAACATACATGCTTGGAGAAGGCAAGGAAAGGAGATTTGCCAGACTTGCATGCATCCCACACATAGAACAATGGGGCCCAATGTCTGACTACTACAGTCAGTCTAAACTGATTGCTATTGTGAATAAATGTATTGTAATGGCCCTGTACAGCACAGAAAAGTTAATATGTTACATAACAAAACATCTCTGACTAGAAAGACCTGCACAAAAATATTTACAGCAATCCAGAAGAATTCCGTCTACTTTATTAAATGGGTATAAGACAATACCCATCAGCAGCCCATACTGTAATCAAACATGCTACCATACCCAGATATGCAACCACAGTTTAGAGAAGATATCAATGACCATGTGCCAGCAAAGGAGTATAGACCATCAGATTTCATCAGGATAATGGTATGCAAAGTAGTATTTGAGGACTTACATGAGAAATGAGCAACATAATTTTCTTTTGGCCATACATGCAAACAAATGGTGCCAAACTCCACCTTAATACACTAAGCAATAATGCTTGATGTAGTGGGTATAGTACTGTAAGATACATCAAAGATGACATCAGTGGGTATTTATTAGCACAATGCAAGTTTACAAAATTGCAAAGTGGACATAATTTTGCACTGCATGTCTAGATACTATGTATGGCCCACCCCCACAACAGGACATGCTCAAGTCACTATGCGGGGCAGAGAATGTAGTCAAAGTAGTCAAGCTGCACAGGCTGTCAAGGACTGCAGTGTGATAAAACAGGTAGCTGTAACAAATATCTAACAACTGTAACCTGTAATCCTATAGGATTGTCAACAAATATACAAACGCACACACACACACACACACACAGCAAATGGTGTGTATGGTTGTGTGTCATCTTGTCTCAAAATGCATAATACATCTATTAGTCACACACCTCCTTAAAATTCCAATAGAGGGGATTCAACTTGATAAATGACATGATGGCAAAGTGGTGTTGGGGTGGACTTCTGCATTCATCTCAATATTTTCCAGTGGATTAATCCCACTATTTTCCAAACTGGTCACATAACACAGCAAGGCAAACCTAGTGAACTAAAGAATGGCATATTCACAACAAGGTTGTGTATGATTGCTTGCCTATCCAGCCTATGAATGTGCATAGGAAGAGAAGTATTCTGATATGGAACAGCAGTGTACATCAGAAGGCAGCTGTACAGCTATGCACAGCACTATAAATAGTATTCTACCAGTATGCCACAAAAACAACTTGTAAGGCACATTATGTTCATTGTCACATACAAGGAACATCAACATCTTCCTGGAGACATGCAACCACCAAAAGGAAGTACTGACAAACTCATCATGAGGGTAAACTAAGTACTGTTTGGCTGAATTATCAAACCTGTCTGTATCTAGATGTATCTCTGATATTGCCCATTGTCATCTACATATGGGGTTTATACCATAACATCGAATGAGTAAAACATTGAACACCATAACATCGAACTCTGAATATCAAAAGCTGATAACCGTGAAAGCTTAAAATTTCAAAAACAAAACCTCCGAATAGCAACGCTTGGCCATCTCCTCACCCGTGCAACCTGAAACTTAACCATAGCAAACAAAACCACACCTCTTTAATCGTCACAACACCATCCAGCCACCAAATAACACTAAGCTGCAAACATTTATGTGAACTAGTCTAATATGCACAATTGAAAGTAAATCGTAAGCACAAAAGCAGCAAAGCAGCCACAATGATTCTTCCAGTACAAAACATGAAACACCCAAACACTACAAACTATTTCTTATGTGGGGGACAACCCCCAACATGAAGGGCTGTGCCCCCCACACCCCCCCTACTTAAATATACCAACTCCAAGATCGCACCACAGTGGAGATAATATATTCACATGAAGCATTTCTCAGTGACGTTAGGGTGTGTGAGTTTACGAAGGCCAACTATGAGAGTCCAGGGTTTCCGTTTTCAAAGTTGTAAGCTTTCGAGGTTATCAGCTTTCAATATTAAACGTCAGATGTTATGTCATTCGATGTTTTACTCATTTGATGTTATGACATAAACCCTACATATGGCATGTGTCAGAATATTGCATAACTTGCAAACTGTGCTGTCTAGTTTAGAGAAAAGGACGTTCATAATTGAACAAATTGTGTTGCAATGATGATGTCTATACCTTACAGAGAAGAAGACAATTAACACACTGTGACACACATTTCCATAGTGTTGTGCAGGACAATGCATCAGGCCAAGCATTCTCCATTGTGAAGGCACTGTTCTCTCTCAGTTAAATGCTACAGCATACAACACCCAACAACAACACAGGAGGGGCTTCTGGATTGCTGGTTGCAAAGATAGCTCATTCAAATTGTTCAAACACACAACTACTATATGCAGTATGACTGTACATCAAAGGCAATATGATATCTATTATTTGTGGTAAGTACTCTGTCCCAGCCACCACTGTATATGCAACATAAGACCAAGTACATGTTCTACATGTATATAAACAAACTGCACAGCAAACAGTAATGCAATGATTACATCCTTATCTGCATGCACACATACAGAAGGGGCTCACATAAAGATACACACACATACACACACACACATGCACGTGCGCACGTGCGCACACACATACACACACACACACACACACACACACACACACACACACACACACACACACACACACACACATACTCACACGTGTTTTCCTCTATAGGTGAGAGCATCGCACCTTCAGCAATTTCATGGAAGCCCCTTTCTAGCAGGAATAAAAAATGAATCACTTCTGTCTGCTGTCTCGGTGCATCAAGAATCTACTCATGCCATCTGTCTGTTTGTTATGTGCCAGGATTATTTACTTTATTTATCTGTTTATTTGCTATTTGGAACCAGATAAGTGGACTGGCTAAAGAACCATTACAGCCATGACCAAGGCTCAGTGGTAATAAATAGTGCAAATAAACTTAAGATATATGCTTCAAATACGGTAAATTGTTAGGGTTACATAGTTACATCAGTAGCAAGTTACATCAGGGTTGTAACTGTGACAACCCTGGTTAGTCTTTTGTACGTCATACTACTCTATTACCAACTCCCTCTCCCTCAGCACATTCCTACCCCCACTAATGTACCTTTGCCCTACTCTCTCCTACTTTCAGTAACGCCTCATCCCACCTTTTTACTGCAACTTGTATTACATCCTTAGCTTTGAGATCCTTTGAATCTGCATGGTATACCTAAAAATGTGACTATACACAATTTTGAATGTAAATGGACTGTTGTATGTCACAAATTAAATACTTCATGTAAATGTATTTAGGTTTTATGATGATAAATACTGTCATACTAGAGTGTTACTGTTTTATGTATATCAAAATGTCTTATATATACAAAATTGTCAGTTGTAAAAGTTATATGCTGCATGTGGAGCTTTTCTCCCCGGGCCTCCACTGAAAAAGGACCTGTGTCCAGTCAGACTTTCACTGTAAACAAATATAAAATAAATAGATAATACATTTAAAAACTTTATACAGTTTATATAGTATGCTATACAGTTTTTATGTATTTCTAATAAAGTAGCAAATTTCAATTAGGTTTTATCATTTCACATGGGATACAAAACAGTTTGGCTGCAAGAAATTGCTTTTTAAAGGTCTAAAAATGAATTTCATTGAAAAAAAAAACTCAATAGAAGTGTGTTACAGAGATAAACCTAGAGACTAAGAAGATGACACAGCAGTAAGAAGATTTAAATGGCAAAGGTAAACAGTTTGGAGACTGTAAGCATTTTTAGAATTTTAAACATTTCAAATACATTAACTATTATCCCTGAAGCATTTGCAAGCAACTTCTTTGTAGAGGTGCACAGAAAGAGATTTCTTAAATGTAGTAAGAGTATCTTAATGTCTAATTTCAGCTGGCAGTTTGTTCCAGAGAGAAGGGCCTGTTCATGAGAAGACTTGTTCATCAGTGACTCTTTTAAATGGGGGACAGATGAGTGATATTGAGTTATTCCATGAATTCTTTAGGGAGTAGGACTTTTTACTGACTGGGAGTTTTCTTCCCAGAGGAAGGCAGTAGGCATTATTTAGAATTTTATATAGCACAGTGCCTAGAAGACAAATGGATACCTCAGTAATTATTAGACAATTTTGCTAATTTAGAAGGATGTAATGGTATATGTAGGTGGTAGAAGGTAGGGCAAATCTGACAATTCTATTCTCAGTGACTTAAAATCTTTGAAAAGAGAGTACAGGAAAACAGTATCCTAGTTTAGAGAGATGGATAATCTTGGTTGATGCATTCCAGGCAGTAGGAGCAAGTAGATGCAATATCCTATAGCAGAGTGTTAGTTGTGCAATGCCTTACAGCAAGAGGATCTCCGGTTCGATCCATGGCTGGGGTGCCTTCTGTGCAGAGTCTACATGTCCTCCTTGTGGTCACGTGGGTTTCCTCTGTGTGGTCCGGTTTCCTCCCACATCCCAAAGACATGCTGTAGGTGGATTGGGTACTCTAAATTGGCCCTAGGCATGAGTGTGTGCATGTGTGTGCCTTCCATGGAAGGTTGGACACCAGGCTGGCAACTTGACACCATAAAACTCCACTGCCAATCACGAGAAGACAGGTGATCCGCTATGGTGACACCTAATCAGGAAAAGCCGAAATAAGAAGAAGAGTTTCAGGTGTACAAGGACTTTGTTAATGATATTATCAATGTTGGTTGTAAAACTTAATGCAGAGTCAATGGTTAGGCTTAATTAGTTTCAGTCAGTTACAAAAGGGATAATATAGAGGATTATGATTGGTTTGCTGGTTATAACCTGCTTATTATGTCTTTGACACATGAATGCTCTCGAGATGAGTCTTGGTACCCATGTTGAGAACACATAACTGAAGGTAATGATTGGTGAACAGATCATAATTCTTTGTAATGCATGAAGCTTTATCTGCTCCATGTACTACTAGTTACAGGGAAAAAATTATGATGCATTTTCCTGGCTTTCAAAGCAATAAAACATTTAGCAAGCACTGTCAGAGATGTAGTGTAACATAGTCCATTAAGTTTACACTTACCTTTCATACCTTTCAATTGCCTAGATTTTCACAGGACATCCAGATTACTGCTTTATATTTTGGTCTGTTCTTCATAAAATTTATGGTTTTCGGACAAACCACTGAGGATTGAAGTAACTAAATAATGACATCCATTTGAGTTGCAGTGTTTGTATTCTTCACAAAATTAATGCTAATACATTCTGTTATTCCAGCAACTGAGTTTGTTTAAGAAGTTGGAGACACATTATTGGTAAGGACAGTAGGCAGAAATAAATCTTTCATTTCTGCTGCTATTTGCTAGTCAGTGCAGGCAGATTCACTACCTGGCACTAGGCCTAACCTTAACAACATAAGCATTTGTTAAGGTTAGGTCGCGTGCCACTATGGTGCTTAACAGATTTTCTTTTTCTGAATATCAGAGCATAAAAAGCATGCTCCATGCACTATATGGCTGTTATTATCTCAGATAATAAGAACATGAAATTCAGAGGCTCTGTGAGGGAGAAAAATGTTTATAACTAGTTTGTTGTGGGTATTTTGGAGTTTATGTTATTTTGATCACTGACAAAGATTAGAAGATTCTGGAGTTGAGACTGCAGGACTGTAGGATATACGTTTGCCTGGAGTCATGAAATATCTGTGTAGAGGGTAAGATTACGTTAAGGACAGTCATCATTAATATATTTAACTAATAAAGAAAACAGTAATGGGCCTAGAAGAGAGCCTTGAGGAACACCTATTTTTAGTGTTACATTAGTGAGCATCCATTTGTTTGAGAAACTTGAAAGAGCCTGCTGTCAAGATAGCTATGGAACAAGGCAATGACACTTTCTGTTAAACTGAATTTTTATATCTTAGCAGGCAATATATTGTGGTCAACAATTTCTAAGGCACTGGTCATATCCATAAAAAATACTGGCTGAAGGAGGCCATCATTTAGGATAATAAAGGTAGTGTCAGATGCTGATAATATAGTAGTGGTTGTACTAAAATCTTTTTTGAGTCATGCTGTCTGTTAGATAAAGCCCATAGGTATTAAAGAGTTTAATCAGGTGTATATAAATAACTTCCTCAAAAAGTTTTTTAAAAGGACAAAGAGTTAGGCTGATAACCTTAATTGGTTTTGGGTTGGGGTACCTAAGGAAGAGGTGAAATGATAGCCTGTTTCAGGGCTGGTGGAACAATTCTTGTGGCATATGAGTAATTATAAATGTACGTTTGGGGTTTGGCTATACTCTTTACTGCCATTCTAAGGAAGTTAGGGTGGAGTACAGTGAAGGTAGATGTGGATGGTTTTGAGTTCTTCAATAATCTTTTATTTTCCTTGTCACATACAGCTTGGGAGTGGAAGGTGGTCACTTACTCTGCAAGAATGGACATTTGAATTTGAGGGTTATTGTGAGTAGTTTGTGGGTTAAAGCTCGGATTAAACAATATGCTAGTGATAATTTCAGTGGAAGAGATAATAAAGTTTCTATAATCCTCTGATGGATTACTGTGAGAGTTATTAGGGACATTATCAGTGAAAGAGGTAGAGATGAAAACTGCCTAGTTAGGTGTTTTATTTCTTTCCAAAAGTTTTTTGAATTATTTGTAGCAGACATTTGCATATTTCTAAGATAAAATAGCTGTGTCTGAGTTTGTACATATTCTTGTTTGTTCATAGGTTCATAGGTGTTTACTAGGCTAACAACCACAAGGGCCTTTTTAAACCTAGCCATGCATGCCAAATCTCTGACAAGTCCTGTTACCCTTGATAAGTGTAAGCAGGGAGTTTGGGAGGTGAAACATTTGCAAGCAGGGACCTGGGAGCTTTACAGGTTGCCTGTGTCCATTACAGACATATCTGCCAAACCTGTTCCCCATCCAATTGCCCAACTTACACTTGAGATGAGTTAGGGAGGAACTCTGCTTCAGATGGATGGAGAGCATGTTCCAGAGACAGGGTAGTCTCTGAGATACATACCTGTCTCCAGCACATTCTGTTTACATCACAGGCAAGGTTTAAGTCTTTAAAATGGGTAATTATGGTGCTGTTTGTTTTGTGGAAATGCAGGAGGTCCATCAGAGTCGGGTCTGACAACACCCTGTATGCCAAGCATAGATCTCCCCTCAACAGCCTGTAGGAGACAGAATACAGGGATAGGCCTTGAGGCAGTATGCATATGACATTTTACTTGTGCCCTGTATTCTTTTAGTGAGGAACCTCTGTGGATGTTCCAATTGTTGGATATGCCTAGTTAGTTACATATCAAAGGGGACATTGTACTCAAAGATAGGTCTGATAAATGCCAAATACAATGGAACAATGACTTCCTAGGACCTAGACGCCATATCTTTGTTAATAAGTTGCACAACATAGAATGATTTCCTTGCTACTGTAGACAAGTGATGGTCAAAGGCTAGATAGCTGTCTATGAGTGTCCCTAAGTCCTTGACTACTGGGTCATCTCTAAGGGGTATTTTGTCAATATGATAGTTACCAGGGGTGGATGACTTCTTGAAGGATACTATTATGCATGTCTTGGCATTTAGATTTAGTCCATGGCTCTGATACCAGTTGTTTGTCTGTGTCAGGCCTTCCTGGAGAACATTTGTGTCAATGTGGGATTCAATGATGGCTCCTAATCGGCAATCATCTGCAAATTAAGTCAGCCAGAGACCATTGACATTGGCCTTGACTTCAGAGAAGTAAATGCCAAAAAGGAGCAGTCCAAGGATTGATCTCTGAAGGACCCCACTTGTGACTGGCCTCTTCGTAGTGGTGGGCTGCTCAAGTCTAACTTCCTGGGTCCTGTCTGTGAGCAGTTGGCTATCCACTGGGTGACCTACAGGTTTGTACCTAACCACTTGAGTTTGTCAACAATGCCTGAGTGTAGTACTGTGTCAAATGCCTTGTCCAGGTCAAGGTAGGCAGTGTGTACCATTTTGCCCTCATCTATTGCTTTGGTGACCTTCTCAAAGAAGTCCACTAGGTTCAGTAGACATAACCTGCCCTTGATGAAGCCAAACTGGGTTAGGTCCAGTGTCTGGAGGTTTACTATATCGTTATTGATCATTTCCATGATAATTCTTTCCACGGCTTTGCATATAAGACTAGTGAGACGAATGGGTCTGTAGTTTCCAAGGTCTGTTTATGGACTATGTTTGTGCAGAGGGATGACTGTTGCTGTTCTTTATTCATGAGGCACAAAGCCTGCTAACAGGCTACATTTAAATACCAATTCAAGACGGCCTTTTAGGTCATGTTTCCGGCTATTTTGAAGGCATCCCGGATACTGTCTGGGCCCATTGATGCAGTGTTCTTTGCCTTAGAAGGAGAATTAAGGACTTTTTAACTAGTGATAGCAGGGGGAGTTATATTTGATGGTATTTCCTCAGGGAAGGATGAGGGGGAGAGTAGGGGTAAAGTTGGAGACGAATTTGTTGGTGAATAAGTTTTCTATATCTTCTGGCTCAGTATAGGTGGCTCCATTTACAATGAGCTCTGCTCTGCACACAGTTGTTTATTGCCTTAGAGGATGCAGACATAGCTAAAGAATGTATTGTGGTTGTCCTTGGCCTGGTAACCCAAATGTCCCTCAAATTTATCTTTGGTGGACTTTATTCGTCCTCTGAGTTGTTTGTTTAGTTTAATGAGAGTGCTTTTATCCTGCTGGGCATGGCACCTCCTAATTTTTTCCAAGATTTTTTTCTTCTGTTATACAACCTATTGATTTTGTTATTCCACCAGGGTGGCTTGTTTTTTGAGTTAGTTCTGTACTTCTTACTGGTGGGTACAGCTTTCTCTATGCAGCTATTAACATGCTTGTATACGGTTTCTGTGAACAGTTCTGGATAGGCAGCAGTGTTCTCAGGGTTTATGGGGCTTGAAATCTTGCCAGGTTATTATTTAATAGCAGGAAGTTAGCCTTAAAGTAGCTCCTGAATATTCCAGGGTTAGCTGGGGGTCCAGGTTTTATCTTTACTTCAAAGGAGACCATTTTGTCATCTGACCTTACCCTGGAAGACATTACATTATGGGGGTGTTCAACACCCTCCCATATTAGTAAGAACAAGATCCAATATGGTTGCACCCTTGGTTGGTGTGTTGACAATCTGGTCCAGGGAGTTTGTGTTTACAAAATCCTGGAATCTATGTGCCTGTACATTTGGTGTTATATAGGATTCCCAGCTAATAGTGGGGTAATTAAAGTCACCCATGAATATGGTGTTGGGTTGGATGGTGAGTGTTTCCAATAAGTTTAAATACATTGTTGCAGACAGTGGATGGTGTGGAAAACAAGTAACCAAATGAAGATGCAGCCAGCCTCGGAAACAGACCAGATAGCCGCAAAGGAAGTAATCCACCAAAATGGAATGAAAAAGTCAAACAGGTGTTAAAACAAGAAGCTTTATTCATGATTTAGCACTTGGTCCTAAATTGAACTTTCTCAGAAAGTTTAAATACATGGTATGGGTTTCCTTGGTCTTAAAGAGGGACCTATAGCTTACAAGGAAGTGATACTGGATTTTGCCTATGGTGATTTGAAAATGGAGTAACTCAAGGACATTATCCTGTTTGACCAGCCTTGAGGTATATTTATTTTTGATGTAAATTGAGACAACTCCACCTTTTAGTCCCTGTCTGTGTAGTAGCTGGTCTAAATGTGTGGAAGGCATTTTAACCTTGCACTATCAGTGTGCTCTCAGTGGCTTTAAACCATGTCTCAGTGACCATACAGATGTCAGCATTTTCTAAGGTGAAGAGAGCTTCTAAGGAGTGGAGGTTTTGTTTAGACTTCTAGCACTGAGCAGTGATACCTTTAGATTTTCTTTGTTTTGATTTGCTATGTTGGAAGTACTTTCAATTTGGCATTGCCTTAAAAAGGCACTATGGAGGCAGACAATCCCTGGGATTCATTAAGATTGCGCCATGCGCCGGAGTAGTATCGGTGATCTAGTGCCAAATATGACCATCGAGCGATTCAGATAAGAGCTGTTTCTATGTGCACTACCAGCGTACACCAGAGCTGTGCAGCTCCTGGCGCATGTATGCTAATTACCCCATGTGCAGCAGTGTAGCATGCAAATGAAGGTGTATAGCGATTTATGAAGTTATGCAGGAGAAGCATAAGCATGTAGAAATGCAAACCAAAAAAAAAAGTTTACATGTTGTCAAACATAAAATTGGAGCCATGAAAGTGGACCAAACCTACGTATTATAATGTCAATATATGTCAATGGCTAAATATATAGCCAATGGCATAAAACAACATGCACAACATATAAAAAATAACATTCAATTTCATGGCCACACCAAAGCAAAGTAAAACCGCAGTGCATCAGTGCGCAAACAGGATAATAATGAAAAAATATTTAGATGTCATAAAACTGTAATGTAACGCAATTCATGATATCCTCATAATAGTCAATGGCACGCAGACTACACCACAACCATGGCGCAAGGGTTGCTAAGGGTCTGTGACAGTGTTCCATGCGATAACTAGAAATGGTTGCTAAGGGTCTGTGACAGTGTTCCATGCGATAACTAGAAATTAGCAGTCAATGCCATGCAAATGAGTCAAGTAATACTGAATCGCAAATGTCCCAGTGGCGTAAGGATGTACTACATGGCATAGTGTTACAACACCGAGGAGTGGCCTGGAGGTAAACATGAGATCAAGAGAGGGGTGCGCCACCGTATCTGTAAGCACATTGGATCATTGCTAATCCATGTTGGGTGTTGCTAAGCAAAGCCGCAGGATAGGGGTGTGGAAGTAGCCATAGCTTTGTTTAGCTGAGAGCACACAAGGTAACTGAAAGTTCATGTGGACGTGGATGAAAACGCACACAAAACCTGGTAAACGGATGTGTGCGGCGTGCACCACAGCTGAAACAAGAAGGATATGGGAAGACAATAAGGAAATGCTGCAGCATGGTAATTGGAGTACAAATGAGTAATTAGCACCTACAAACTTACAGTGGGCCATAGACAACAGCTAACAAGGCTGCTAGCAGCTACCTGCAGAACAGGAAAGGAGTGGTGCCATACAGCTTAGAAAAGAGAACTGTCACAGCAGAACAAAGCAAACTTGCTGTAGATCAGCTACATAACACATTTCTCAACACAATCCTGGGTTGTGGAAGCACAAAACAAGAAAGCCAGCAGCTGGATGCATGTCTGACAATGGGAGGTGAATCGGTTTGAAAATAGAAGTAAAGGGCAATAGATGAATCATGGCAGACAAGCGTAAGTCAACAACAAAGGCCCCACAATAGCAGTACCTGCTGTAAACCCAATAATTAAGATACCCTGCAGCTGGAATAGCACAAACACACCCAATTACACCAGCATCATCCATTGTACAATAGTATAAGGTGTGAAAGCCCCACACACACTCACTTGTGTATTCCCAGACAGTCTGCACTATTGGTGTATACAGACGGGGAACTTCTAATATGTATATGTTAGGGGCTGCCATAGCTTTAATTCACCAGCATGTGTTGGAGACTGATGGTGGTGTGAAGGATGATGTTGACAACCATCTCAGGCACCAGAGGAGGAGACGAGTGTTCAGACCCAGGGTAACCTACCAGGGGCTACATGATCTGGAGATAGTAGAGTGTTACAGGGTGGGCAGGGACATCATACAGCAACTTGTTGAGCTGTGCCAGCCATGCGTTAGAGCCAGAAGTAACAGAGGGGAACCCATCCCAGTGGACAAGAAGGTATGTGTAAGCTTGAGAATACTAGCCACAGGTACCTTCCAAAGGCCAACTGGGGATATCATGGGGATCTCACAGGCATCAGCATCCAGGGTACTCCACCAGCTCCTAGATGCCATGTTACCACATGCCAATGAGCACATACACTTCCCCCGAATGCAGGAGGAGTTGGCCAGCAATATGCATCTCTTCCACCATGTGGCGGACTACCTGAAGGCACTGGGTGCAATAGACTGCACGCACATACACATCAAGTCACCACCCGGTGAGCAGGGTAGGTGCTACATAAACCGCAAGGGATTCCCCTCCATCAACTGCCAGGTTGTGTGCAATGCCCAGGGCATTATCATGGATGTGTGTACTGGTAGTCCTGGAAGCTATCACGACTCCCACATCGGGCATGCCTCACAGCTGTATCAGGTATTTGCCAGGGGAGACATCCCATATGGCCACCTGGTGGGGGATGCTGGCTATGCACTGGAACCATGGATGATGACACCCATCAGAAATGCACACACAGCCACGCAAGAAAGACATAATAAGGCACACACAGAAACCAGAATCATCATAGGGCGCGTGTTTGGGATGCTGAAATCACGGTTCCATTGCTTGGACATTTCTGGTGCAGCCTTGCAGTACTCTCCAGGAATGTGTGCCCACATCTTCATAGTATGTGCCATGCTACACAATATGATCCTGCGGAAACAGCTGCAGCAGGGACAGAATGGTGAAGGCCCTCACAGCCCACCACCATTGCCAAGGGACTCACAGGCAAGGGGACTCAGACCACGAACACCCTGTGCTAGCTCCAGTAGGCAGACAGAGGCATGCCCAGTATGCCCATGCCTTGACAAAGAGGGAACGTATAGCACACACACTGAGAGTGTAGGCATTCATGAACTGACACCCTTCTCCACCTGCACACAGAGCAAACATGGATGGCACACACACACACAACTACCTGTAAATTGTCATGTATAGGTGGTCTACTGTGTGCATCCTACATAGGTAGCCCTCAACTATAGTACACACAACCGCCATTGGCATAAGGTAAGTCAATACCTGAACAGTATATTAAGCTATCAGCATGTGTCCATACTGTATGTACAGGTTCATAGATACATAGGTAGGTACATGCCCAACCACTGAGGCCACTCATAAGCATAGGCAAAACATGTCTGCTGTCACCACCCCATCGATCAACTAACTGTCCCTCTGTGGAGCAGAGCCACTTGCGGGATCCCTGGGGTGTAGCTACTGTTCACCACCCACTCTGCAAGGATTCCCCGGAGTGTTAGTGAGGGGTTTTGTATAATGTAATCAGGGATATAGTGCCAAATAATGGGGAGTATCCCTGACAGAATCTTCACAGATGTGTACATGTTACATAATATACCTTAAACACAGCTTGCATATATAGGTAGTTCTCTGCCGAATAATAAACATGTGGAACACACAACCACTGAAATGTGCGTTCATCACCCTTGCACTATCAGTGCCTGCTCTAAGAGGTAAGATATCACTGCCAGGATTAGAACACACAAGCATGTACACATTCATCACAATAACATACCACTAAGCTACCTGAGATGTACCAATGGCAGTCGTGTATACTGACAGGATAAAACACAAAAGGTAAGAATGTGTTGAAATAAGACAAACCAGCATGTACACAATGAAAGGTGTATGTTATATATATATATATATATATATATATATATATAAAATATATATATATATATATATACACACATCATATATATATATATATATATATATATATATAGAGAGAGAGAGAGATGGAGAGAGAGAGAGATGTCGATATATGGGGATATACATATAAATGTAGATATATAGATAGGTTAACAACATCTACATAACCATGGAGGTACATATAAATGGGATACCTACCACATACCAACTGCTTTACATACCGACGCACATAATCCTGAGGCTTAAGGTCCGAAAGAACACAGTACCAAAACACCAGAAGCGCAAGGTGTAATCTCACGATGTTAATGGTCAGTTAGTCATTGCTTCTGGTGTTGCGGTTTGGGTAGGTTACTGTGTTTACGTGTGTTTCTTAGGGCTGTAGTGTGTGTAAGTGTGTGTTCTGTGTGTGGTGTGTGTTCTTGGGGGACTGTAATCTGTGGTTATGGGTTAGCTTTGTGCGTCTGTTTGCGTGACCTAGGATGTAGAATATTAAAGTAGGGGGTGGTATGTGGGGCGCAGACACCTACATGGGGTGTGTAGGGGGGCTTGGCCACCTGCTCATATGTAGTGTAGGATGGTTTGTTTGGATGTGTTGGGTAGCAGTGTGTCTGTGTGTGCATGTGTGTGTTCCATGTTCGTGTTACCTTCGCGAGTTACTGTCGATGTCGGTAATGTGGGGTATGGGAGTCTGTTCCTGGGACTGTGTGCATCGAAACACTGTGGTTTCAGGATTCTGTAGCTCTCCCGTATACAGCGGTTGAAGTGTTCACATATGTGTATAACACAGACCATAACAATCACACATTCTGCAACTACCAACCTTTATGAACAAAGAATATGTAGAGTATATGCCTATGCACCATTACAAATATGTGCTATGTACATGAGCCAATGATAGTGTTACCACCTGTTCCACTTTGCGAGGGACACTCCCTCTTTGGGCGGTTGTGTCCTGACCAAATATATTAAATGTGGCAAATGTCCTGGGATTGTATGACATAATGATGTCCCATATGTACTGTAATAGTTGCATACAATAGTTATTTCTGTATCTAAAGTACCTACATGGTACAGGAAACAGGATAACCTACTAAACTGCTACAAGAATAAGCTTACAATTAGGCAAGAAAGGAAAGTTCTATCCCTTGTACTGACCATGGGTTTGTGTCAGCCTGTAAAATCAGATGTGTGTCCGGAAAAGGATCCACTATGGACATATGAAAATGCGGCAACCCTAGCCAAAGAGGATCAGTCACCAACACAACTATGATGACTGCAAATACCTATGACAGAAATACACAGCTATCATGTAGCAACACGTTATTACATTCAGATGTATTAATGAAGGGATTCAAGGACTAACATCACCTGCATGCTATACAGGAACCACATAACAGTGCCTTAATGAATCAGCCTGCAAATACCATTGCATTAGTCCACAAAAGGATAGGTGTTCAAATAGGGAAGGAACACTCACACACATAGTGATTATGTATAAAAGCAGTTCCTACACACCTGCATTTGCTAAGCGCACCCACCAACATCACCCCCACACCCAAACATATAACAATACAAACTGTAATAACATCTCAAATCATTCACACACTGTACAACATATGCAGAAGCCTTAACATACCTTGTCAGAGACACACTAACATGGCCCTATGTGAAATAGCAGCTGTTATACAATGGTACAGCTGCTGATGTAATAGGATTTGTTTGCACTAATCCCATTTCAAAGGGTTGTAACAGCACAGTATGCTACACTTGTACACCAAATCAAGGATGTCTGGTGAGCACACTGTACACCACATAACAGTTCATGCATAGCCATACGGCCTTGAGCTGGCCAAACATCCTTGCCAGACTTAAACATCTGCAGAAGTATCAGGTACAAACAAACCCTGCATAAGTAGCACTGTTCCAAAATATAAGAGCTGTACTCAATGTAGAACTAAATTGTCTAGTTATTACACACAGTCCACGAGAGTCATGAAGCTAATATATCTCTGTGTGTCTCCGTATAGCTGTTGAAATATATCGCAATAACACATCTAGCCCGTCTCCCTTGAAAGTAAGGCAAATGGACAACGCCCAAAAGAAGTACTTACTTATACACCACTGTTGCCATGGTATCGGCTAATGGAGTAGCTGCACAGCTGATGTGCATCCAATTAACTACTTTGGAACAGCAATTGGTGGACAGGATACCACATGTTACTGATATGTAACTAGAAAAGGATGTGTTATCACACATTCAAGCCATCCTTATATACCAGCGGAGCATTACAAATAACATTGAAACACAAACCAAAAAGGATTGAATCAACTGTTAACAATACGTCGGGTTACTAATAAGGTATGTAGAACAGTCAGTATGTCTGTGTATGTAGTACTATTCTGTAGTATTTAAAGTGCACACAATCCATATAGTGGAAACAGTTATCTTGTAGTGATGTATTGTTGAGCATAGTAGCGCTCGTAGTATTTATGTGTACTGCTGTAGGTCACAAGGCAAACACCGCATACACCACACAGATGGGAGCACATGTATGTTTTTAAACCCCCTTGGGAACAACATTTATTGTTCTATCGAAGGTTTTTGGACGACATTTGTATACTTTGGGAGGGAACCCATGGACAACTTTTGGATTTTCTCACTTACATTAACACCACCACTGACTTCCTTCAGTTTACACACATAATAAGAACAGATGAACTGCACTATCTTGATGTCACCCTTTACAAGGATGACAAAAATAACACATTTCAATCCAAAATTTACCGAAAGTCCACGTTTTCTAATTCGCTCCTACATTTTAAGAGTGCTCATCCTTTTTCCCAGAAAAAAGGAATTCTTAAGGGGCAATTAATAAGGGCATCTAGAATGTGTAGTACTGAATCTGATTTTGCACAAGAAATTAGTACATTAAAAGGAATGTTTTTGGAACGTGGTTATCCACTTGATTTATGTAATGTACTGGTTAGGGAAGTACAAGAGCAAAGAGAATCACTTTACTTTCCACTGCTTGGTAAGGGCTGTTCAGACAATCTTCTATCATCAAATCTAAATAATGGTTTCAAAGGTCCGAATTTCATTTACACATATTGTAACAATGCTTGTGAAATTGAAAAGAACATCATTAAATACTGGCCAATTCTCACTTCACATGAGGATTTTAAAGAAATTCTTCCGGTTAAGCACAAATTTATTAAGAAAGGGGTACTAATTTCAAAGAGATGTTTGAAAGGAAGTTAAAAGGTAGCACAAAGGGACCTAGTAAAAAGGCAGGTACCTACAAATGTGGGGCCTGCAACCAGTGTCATGCCATGATGGATGATGTAGGCATATATATTCCATCTAGAAAGATGAAAATTAAATCTCAAGCCCATTTTTCATGTAGCTCGAAAGGAGTGGTTTATTTAGCCTTCTGCACATTCTGTGCAAGTTTCTACGTAGGCAAAATGGAAAGAGAAATGAGAAAAAGGCTTTACGAGCATTTTTATGATATATCAAAAAAGAAAGAATTGAATGCCTTATTCAAACATTCACTCACTTGTCCCAATTGGAATTTTAAATTTATTATTTTAGAGCAGGTTGTTGCTGATGGTAGAGGTGGAGACTGGGAATCCACCCTTAAATACAGAGAGCTGGTCTGGCAGCTCAGGCTAGATGCTGGGAAATCACCTGGATTAAATGATACCATCAGCATCAAACCAGTTCTGAAATTGAGAAGAGCAAGATTATAAAAAGCTTTGAAGGCTACATTTTAAGTATTGTACATAATTCATTTGAATATTATTTTCAAGTGGGTTGAATGAGATGTATTTTTAAAAAAAGTTTTAGTTATCCACCTGTACTTTTATTTAACATTTTTACACTGTATTATTTATTGTCTTATTATTTCACGAGTGTTTTAAATTTATTCATATGTCTAGATCTAAATGGGTAATTTTGTAACCTTGACAAATTGCTATTTATGATGTCTTCACGAAGAATGGTCGACATATTTGTTCTAACACTTTTACCTTAAATCACAAGAACACTTATTTTTAAGATTCAGCCGACTAATTAATGACTGATTGATCAATTAGTGATTGTGTACGCTATTTAAATGGTTGCTTTCTCATGAGATTTGTAACTTGATAAAGCTTGGAATATCCGAGCGAAAGCGCTTGTTTTATTTTGTCGTCTTGGTTTTGGTTTTGTTGGCTAAAATTAAAAGAATTTAATTCATTATTCTTGGCTGTGCTCAGTGGCTTGGAATTTACTGTTCTTGGTTCCAGTCTTTTTGAAGATTGTTTTACACATTCAAGCCATCCTTATATACCAGCGGAGGATTACAAATAACATTGAAACACAAACCGAAAAGGATTGAATCAACTGTTAACAATATGTCGGGTTACTAATAAGGGATGTAGAACAGTCAGTATGTCTGTGTATGTAGTACTATTCTGTAGTATTTAAAGTGCACACAATCCATATAGTGGAAACAGTTATCTTGTAGTGATGTATTGTTGAGCATAGTAGCGCTTGTAGTATTTGTGTGTACTGCTGTAGGTCACAAGGCAAACACCGCATACACCACAAGGGATGTTATATAAGGGCTTTGAACAGAAATACTCCTCACCAGCCAACATCAGTGGCAGGGTTGGTCCAACAGGTATGTGCTATGACAGGGGATAGTATATGTTGATATATTGTAACTGTAGCCATATGTATGGGTGTAATACAGAGAATAACATGTGGAAGGTTGGGCCACTGTGCAAGCATGTTTTGCATTGTGGGATATTGTGCCAATAACTGTGTAATGTACAGTATTGTAGGCAGATATGTATTACAAGCTACATAGCATTACTGTAATGGAAGGCAAATATTAGTTATGTCAATTGGCATTTACAATACACAATAACAGGATACATATGTCTTTTAGTGAGCCAAAAGTTTATCAGTATGATAGCAAAGTAAAATGGAAGAGCTATTTAACTATCCATGCACATAAGATATGTAATATGTGCAAAGGTAGGTACTAGGCTGTCTTACCAAGGGTATCTGTAAGCCTAGCTAGCGTGTGTTGTCTTTTGCCACCCCCCATAGGTTGGTTCCCTGTGCCTCTGAACAGCAGAGCCAATAGTTCCCTGTGCCTCTGTCCAGCAGAGCCACTGCAGTGATCCCTGGGTACATGTCTGTCTTCCATCCACATGTCAAGGTTTTCCTTGAAGAGTGCTCGTGAGGGGCCCTGCCTGATGTACATTGGAATCACGTTGCAAAGCATAGGGAGTGTCCGGGTCAGGAATCTATCATCGTTGTGGTTAGGTGTATATCCCTAGCGCATGTGGCTCTCAGGGGCTTCTGTTTAGGTGGAGCATATCCAGCAATCCAGGGTTGGACATGGGCCTTGTATGTCAAGGAGAGATCACCTATGAGTATGCGGTATGCAACTGAGTACAGCTGGAGTTTCGTAGGTTGGGCTGCATAGGTCATCTGTTTGAGGTCAGTAATCCTCTTGGTGTGGTACTGGTGTGGTCTTCCAAGCTGTTGCAGTTGTCTTTTAAGGTATATCCCAAATGGGGTGCTGCATCCTTTAATAGGTCTGATTTAACATGTGTAGAGTCACAATGGCCCCTCTGATCTGGATGTGAACCCATTAGAGATTAGGGGGGGCCATGTAGAAGGATATTCTAACCACCTTGTCATTATGGGTATCCAAGGAGAGATTGCTACTACTGGTGCTTCCGGATCCCATATTATCTTTTTTGTATGTAGGTAACTAGCACCTATGTGGTAGTCTATGGGTAATTAATTATATCCAAAGGGGATGACTATGCACTTTTAGGCATTCAGCTTGATGCCATGATATTAACACCAGGTATCCATCTCAGTGCGACCCTTCCAGAGGGTGTCTGTAACAGCTGGGGAAACAATTATGTCCCCTAGTTGCAGTTGTCTGCAAACCTTTTCAGCCAAAGCTCTCCTGTGCTTGTCTGTATGTCAGAGAAGTATATACCGAACATGAGGGGTCCTAGGACTGAGCCCTGGGGGACAGCAGTTGTTACTGGTATACAGTCGGACCTAGGGTATGCAACTCCCACTGTGTGTGTTCTGTCCGTGAACCACTTTGCAAACCATCACATGACATAGGGGTTAATGTTCAGGTGAATGGGTATGTTGATAATAAATACCAAAAGGAGGAATGGAGCTGAAAGCCTATGAGAGATCTAGGTAGGCTGTGTGGACCTCCTTACCCTCATCTAATGCCTTGGTAACTGTCTCTAAGAAACCAACCAGGTTTAGGAGGTATGGTCTGGCCTTAACAATGCCAAACAGGGAATGGTCAAAGGTTGGGATGTACCCAACATCTCTGTGACAGTGATCTATGATGTGCACCATAGCCTTGCAGACCAGGCTAGTCAGGCCTATAGGGAAATAGGTCCCGTGGTCCATTGTGGCACCACCTTTGTGGAGTGGGATAACTGTTGCTGTGAGCCATTCAGGGGACACTATGCTGATGTGAGGCTATTATTGAACATGGTACGTGGGTGAGGAGACAGTACATTCCGAAGTTCATGTAAAATGCAGCCTGGGATGTTGTCTGGTCCCATGGATGCTGTGATATTGCCTTTAGAGTGTGCAGCTTTGAGAGGGATCTGCCAGGAAGTTGCTAATATCAATTTTTTCTGTAATGTTTGTGCCTTTGTGCTGTAACTCAAAGCAGATCTGGTTGTTGACATCGAGGCTTTGTGGTTGTTGTTGGTATTAGTTGTGTTATAGTTTTCGTAGCTAGCTTTGGAGGATCTTATAAGGGATCTCACCTTCTTATTGAGGCTGGCCAGGGATCTCCTCCACGCATAGTATCGTACTCTCATTTGCAACAGTGTCTTCCTCCTATAGTACAATATGTTTATGGCAGGGGACCACCAGATTGGTTTAGTTAATTATGAGTATAGCATCCTGGTTCTGTTTGGGACAGCACAAGCCATGCACTCCTGTAAGTGCTTATAGAGTGCATTTGTGTAGGATTCAGCAGTTGTAACAGTACTGTCCATCTGCATGGGTGTCATGACATTCACCACATCTGCCTTAAGAAGCATGTAGTCGGCCTTGTAGACATATTACACTGTGGTTCCCTTAATGGGGGGGTAGGTGCGGGATGTGGATATCAACGGTGTTCAGCACATGGTCTGATCGGACCAACGAAGAGTTGGCTTCACATGTGGAGCACCAGTCACTCATGCTGGTAATGACTAGGTCTAGGATATTGTTGCCCCTGGTGGGTGTGTGGATATGTTGAGTCAGGGCATTGGTGTTTATGAATTCCAGAAACCATTGATCTAATATGTTGGTACATGAGTAGTTTTCCCAGTTAATGTTGGGGTAGATACAGTGAGGCTTATGTGACGAGTGTGGTGTTGTGTGACTGTGTACCTTCTCCACATGACAGTCAGGGTCAGGCTTGGTTGGAAAGACCTTTACCTCCAGTTTGGCTAGATGAGTGCATCTCTCACAGGTTGTAGTGTTGGGTAGTAGGTGGAGAGGCTTGTCTGTGTACATGAGACAATGTGTACATTGCCTCAAGATGTCCAGATTTATCAGATAGACAGGTGAGAACACTGGCAGTTGACTCTTGGACATGCCTGAATATAGAACTACATTCACCTAGATAAGTGAGGAAAGTGATTACAAGAGCTACGCTACTCTACGCAAGTGCGAAAATTATGTACAAAACCTGTTCACCCTTACCTGTAGGTGATGTGGAAGATTGAGTGCTATAGTAATTATTAGCTTACGTACTGTTTACAAGTCCTGAACAAGTGCTTAGCATGAATAAGCAATCCAGACAGGGTCTTGGATAATATAAAAACACGGCCCCCTCCCCCCAACAGGTACACAAGCATATATCCATGTACACCACAGGGCCCCTGTACCCACAACTATGCAGGTACAAGCTACACTCAGTCTGCATGGGACCTGCCCACATCACAGGTTGTATCATACACATATGGCAAAAGAAGATGCTCTCCACGCACACATCATGTAAAACATAGCTCCATGTCAGGTTGTGTACACACTGAATGGTGCACACCAACAGGTATCACAAACCACTAATAATGGAAAGCACTGCACTACTATCCTGCTGAGTCTGGTCTGGAAGGCCATGAACCTTGATCACTTAAGTGATGTCAGCAGTACAGATGTAGATGACAGTATGGTTGATGTCACACTGCATATCATAACCTTGCCAGGTCATAGGACATCATTACCCATACTGTGTACCACCTACACTCGGTATACTAGATGTACATTCCTATGTCACAGGAGTGTTTTACAACAGGACTGCTGGCAGAAACAACACTACAGAAGGTGTCCAAATAATACATGATCATCACACCAGTGGCAGCTACAGTATGTCAGGGTTAATGAATTATATCACCCCTCATTGTAGTCCATACCTCACAGACAAACAGAAGGCATTTGCCTATTGAAGTATGTGAATGACCATGACCTAGGAGCAATAGATGGCTCGCATTGTCACCCCTATGTTAATAACCCTGTACCCATGAACTAACACCTAGGCAGCGGTCATCATAATGGACACTTGTGTGAGAGGGATGCAGCTGGACAGTTGTCTTTCCTGTGATAGCTACATCGCCACACCTGTCAGGGAGTCATATGTGGCAACCCTAATAATAATAGGGTGCCATTCATGAATATAGAGATCATTGTCCAGCCATACAGAACACTCAAGTGACCCATATCAGATCACATATTTCCTTTAAGGGGTATTGGCCATGTGCAGATAGCCTACACCAGCCTTCCCATTCCCCATCTCTACTATGTAGCATGATGCATACCCTGAATAAATCCAACCCAGTGATGTCAGACATGCTACACATACTCATCCTGATCTCGAACACATACTTCATGGACATCCACCTACCACATGCTGGACAGATCCTTGTCCCATACACTTGACATAGTCCTGCTATACTATGCATTCCTATTTGTCAAAGCTGCACATCGATCCCCTCTCAAGCATGGTGTGATGACCCTATGGTAACGCATGGTATATGTATCATTAACCCTGTGGATCAGTAATGAGGCACTGCTCCACCTGGCTCCACAGACCTGCCCGTCGGCTACTGCCAGGTAAACATTCATCCTAGATGCATACATGGCCCATGGCATATAGCCCATTAGTTGACTTTGACTGTACATGCCATAGTTGATATCCATCCCTGCAAATACCATCTGGAACATGTGCAACACAGGTGATACATGGCAGGATGTTGAATCGCTGTACAGTGCTGTGTAGATGTATATGGCAGAACACATACATGTAAAACCTTATGTGAGCATGTCTGCAGGTTCACAGGTCATGTCTGTTAAGGCAGTGTAAGTCCTTATATGTGACATATACACTGCATCAAGGTCAACTGCATTAATGTGGACACATCCAGCCATGTGCTGACAGGTAGGAACACCAGTACAGACAAACAGACATGCCCACATCAAGACAGCAACCACATGGAATATGAGCAATGTAATCAGGTGACACACACATATATGGTGATAATATCCACTCAACATTGAGTGTCACATGTGTGTGACACAAACACGTCAGTGGCATGTAGGTTTGCAAATACAACTATTTAAACTGAAGTAATGCGATACACATGTATGTTCAGCTGTAGCTCTGTATGTCTCTGAGGTACTCTGACCTGTCTCCATCATTATGTCTTCCAGGTATGCTGCGTGCAAGGCTTAGCCCTTTTACAATCTTGGAGGATGAGGTCCTCATCCCATACCTACTCGATAATCACAACATCCTGTTCTGCCATGTGACACAGGATGCACAGCAGCGGGATGCCCTGTGGATGGAACTTCGCAGGAGGGTTAATGATGTGGGTGGCCACAACCGCACATACCAGCAGGTGCGCAGACACTGTACAGACCTCATTAGATGGGTGAAACAGCGTGCAAATGCAATTGACAGGGAACAAGGTGCAACAGGTGGTGGACCACCAACCCAGCCCCCACTCACACGTACCGAGGAGCTACTGGCCAACCTGGGGACACCTGCAGAACCACATCCACAAGCCTTAGCCAATATTGTGGAGGTGGGTGTCTCTCAACCACTGAGCCTGGAGTTGCCTCGTAAGTCAGTACTGCACCTATAACAACTATATTCCATATAGCTGCATGTGTCACTGTACAATATGTAATGTAACATCATATGCAAGGCATGTATACACACATGCTGCATACTATAGTATGCTACTCTGTGTATGCACACATGTGCATACACCATAGTATAGTCTAATGTACTGGTGTATGTGTTATGCACATTGCTCCCTGTAGTCCTTATACAGGGGTGGATTATGCTCATACTGCTGTGTTACTCCTATTTAGGTATCTCTGGCATTCCATGGTGACAGCAGCCTGTTGCATGTGAGAGTGTTATTATTTATCAGGAACCATAATGCACAAATCTATCTGCCATGTGGCCATTCACAACATGTACACATAATGTATGGTCCTGTCACAATATACAGGTCGGACTTGCAATGCATCACAATGACTATTCATGTGCCACACTTGCAAACTATGTGAATCATCTCACCGACATGAATCCTCACAAACTTTATTGCCAGATGTGTTGACAGCTGTGCAGACAATGGTGGAAGTGCTGTTCACTTTAGGAACGTACAACAGATCTGATCTACACATGTGGTAAATGCAAACAGTACTACACAGTGGGCTGGAGTATGGCCGGCACACAGGTTTCACCGGTGTGGATCATAGCCCTACTATAAATGTCACACAATGTGATGTGCTATCTTGGCATGTCCATGACATCTATTGGCCTGGCTGCTACACTGCCTACCTAACCTGAAAAATATCCCACATACCACCCTTTATCTACATAACCCTGTTGTCAGTGGAGCATATATGTCATATGGGACAACACAGACATGTGAAATAGATGTCCATCACTATAATTTGGACAACACATGTACACACATGGCCATGGAGGATGGCCAGAAACATGGAGCAACACATACAGTAGAAGTATTGTGTTTGTGTGTACACCCTGTCGTACAATGGCTACACATGGTTCGGCCATGGCCTTTGTATAATGGTCATAATGTAGATGTGAAACACTTGACATCCTACAGGCCTGTGCACATCTTGTGTAGGCGTAACATCAATCCACCACATAGGATGTGTTGAACATCTTGAGGGTGTTGCAACATGGCAGCATGCATATCCACATCAGGCCACAGATACAGTACATTCCCGTTGCTGGTGATGGACATAAATGCCATACTAGCTCCTCATGTGTGTGTGTGTGTGTGTGTGTGTGTGTGTGTGTGTGTGTGTGTGTGTGTGTGTGTGTGTGTGTGTGTGTGTGAGTGTGTGTGGTACACAGATGTCATGTGGGACATGGTGTACTGACGTGTTCGTCATGTCTGCCCATAGTTGCCAGGCTGCAGTAATATGGTTGCAGATGTGCAGGGGGTGTCATCCATATACCCATCAGTGACCTGTGTCACAATTTCCACATCATGGTTTAGTGTCTATACACCTCAGTGACATGGGTCACATTCCACAGTATATATGTATTGTATCTGAACACAGTCATGGCTATGAACCCTGTCTGTAACTCACACTGTATAGCACTAGAGACTCCTCATGATTCCCTGCAATGGCCATGCACATCAGCTAAATTTGCAGTATATCTGTAGGGTGGACAGAGAACACTGAATTGGTGCACCATTGCCCCACTGTATATTCGACAGGACACCATTGTGTTAAACATGTATGCATGTCATTGCACACGTCAGCAGATCACATGTCATACTACATGTGATTATCAAGGTCATATGCCACACATCAGGCAGGTGTACTTTTAACTTGTGCTGGTCCACATGGTGTAACACAGGGATGTATGCTAACCACCACTATGATTGTGTAATTTGCATGCCATCTACTATCACACATGCATGCTGTTGTGTGCAACCTAGGGATGTATGATAACTACCACTATTATTGTCTGCGCTGCATGCCGTCTGCCCTATCACATGCATGTTGCATGCCTTTTGTCATATCATGTGTGTGTGTGTGTGTGTGTGTGTGTGTGTGTGTGTGTGTGTGTGTGTGTGTGCATGTGTGTGTCTATTGTATAGATTGTAATGTACAGTTCTTGTCTGCCCTCACAGGTGATGTAGGTGCATTGCCCTCCTGTGGTACATCAGATGTTAGTGTCCCCACAGACTCTAGCAGTGATGATGAACATATGACTGGGTCACAGGCAGAGTTGTCAGGGGCTGAAACTGTGCCATTGGTTGCCATTCCATCTATATCCACCTCATCCCCCCGCACAGACCCATACCTGCACATACCCCATCACCAGTGGCCATAGAGGAAGGACAATTGGCATGTGGTAGCTTGGAACAGGGAAGTGTGGGGGCTATGGAAGGTGTTCCTGCACACCATAGTGTCAGCCAAACTACTGGTGGTGCCCTACACAGGCACATGGCCAGTGCTGCTCATAGTAGGACCTCTGGCCAACATGCTCCTGCACTACATAGCACAGCAGCTGGTGTCACCAGACGCATGTTTCAGGCTGTAAGGTCAGCACAGGCACGTGATGAATGGCGCAACAGAGAAGATCAGAGGCTACAGAGGGCTGCAGTCCATTCTTTAAACAACAGCATCCAGGCAAAGGTAAATGCTCAACAGCAGATTGCTGATGCTTTGGATAGACAGTTGGGTGACATGGTTGGAGACCTTGACCATGGCATGACAATCCGTGAGAATGAGCTCTCTGTGTTGGAACATCTGGTAGGAGTGAGGCATCGGGCACGTGGATGTAGGCCTCCTACATCACCTGTTCTACGTGTACGAGCTACCTCACATGCCCGCTCCCATAGTGGCGGTAGCAGTAGCAGTGCATCTGGTGCTGTGCTGTCCACACCATGACACAGCAGGCCACATGCACGTGGCCCAGGATGGTCCCAACAGGGACACGGTTCCAGTGGACTAGTGACATCAGACAGTACACAATCTGCATGGCTGTTTGGTAGTGCCCGTGCAACCCCTGGCAGGCACAGGTCACATGTCCATGGCTGGACACTGTGAACTGTATAACCTCACCTGTACAGTCTGCAGCTGTCAATAATACCCCTGTGTAGGCCAGACACATGGGAGAACAGTGTGCAGACATACACGCACACACTAGACACATATGTAGGGCACTGTAACACACACATGCATAACATCCACACACTGCCAATTAGATCAAAGGCCCAAACCCACTCACATGATGTCATCCAGTGATGCAGCCTAGGCCTCTGGCAAACATTAACACCCTGTGCATAGGATGATGCCTGTGCCGCATCCCTGACATCCACACCATCGGTGCAGGGACATGCTCATATGGTCTGATGCACAGGGTGAACAGACTAGGATGATATGTGCAGTTTACAAATATTGAGGACTGTTGACAGTCAGCAGCTATACCATGTAGTACAGGTGTACATTTCTGTTAACAGTATGTGTCTTGTGTAACAGCAGTAAATGCATGTTGGTCATGTTGTTCTGCTGTCCTTCTTCAGGTGTAATTGCATGTGCCGGTGGATGTCAGTGTTTGCAGTTAAGTGTCCCATATGTCAATGTGGACTACTAAAAGTTATGTATGAATATACCAGCATGCACCATGTAACTGCCACATACCAGTGAGAATGCCCCACGTTACAAACACGTCTACCAATCCAAGAGCATGATAGCTGTGTATTAAGCTATTGTGGCCACAGACATGACATCCATAAAGGGTGACATCACAGGTACAGTTACATGGAGTGTTGAGGTAAGAGAGTGGTCTAGCTGATTACAAGGGTAGAGGCCAGTGGGAAGTGTGATGCCTCAATGGGAATCAGTAATACACGTTCCCATGACAGGATGCCAACACACAACTGCACCCACACACTCAGGTATAGACACACATGTATTCAGTGACTCTGTAACACACACACACACACACACACACACACACACACACACACACACACACACTCACGGCTTCACCGACACAGTAACACACACTCGCACACAGTTGCTACTGATGGGATGCTATGTGCAAATCATCATTACAGTACTGTGCACCTACATGACGCGCCACAGAGATTACAGGTACAGGTAGTCAGTATGGCCTAAGATCGGGGACATCAACATGGATAGTTGAATGCATCGCCTGGATGGTGGGAGGGGTCCTATCAATTCAGTATGATAACATACATCCTCACCCCAGATACCAATCAGTCCTACATACACACACTGTGGCATTCAATAATTAATACACTATGTCATGCACATACAGATACCTGGCATGTGTGAGATACATGCCCCTGCCTATGTACTGCTTTATGCATTGCACTTTGTACAGATGTGTACACTAGTGTACAGGAGAGTGAGTAACAATTGAAATGTATTCCCCACAATACGTGACAAATATGGACACACACACAACCACACATGCCAGTACTGTGAATCTCAGACCTGCCTAGCTCATGTTATGTATGTCAGATGTACAGCAGTATTGCACATGTTACAAACTGTACTGATGCTTCCTGTGCCAACAGTGCTGATATAAGCACTAGGGACATCATATCTATTAACAGGTGTCAAGTGATTTACCTTCACTATCACCCTGACCGCTTTCTAAGTTGTGTGTTTTGTCCTTCAGTTAACAAAACCATTGCTTACCGGTTACAAAGGGTATTGTAGGACTGCTTGTGACACACCTGTGAGCTGTCCACAGCAAACATCCATCTGCAAAGATGCCCTGCCACTTAGTTATTTTAACACATCTGTCCATACCTGTGGTACATCTTTCTGTACATTCAGCATATCACCATATACAGTTGACAATGTTGAGGCTGCATTGCAGCTGCATGATGTACTAGGATACACACCACCTGCAAAAATCAGCAACTGCACAAGCATGTTATCTGAATGCACAACACTACATGTACAGGTGTGTAGGTCCTACAATCCTGACATTTGGTCATGTTTGTAGTCATTGCAATTGGCGGATATGTATAATAACATACATGACACATGGACTGTTGTATGATATGATGGGTGACCAGTACAGAGGGGATGTTACCTCTGTCAACATTGATAGCACACCTTATGTACTGTTAGCATTCAGCAGCCATGGACCTACATTCCATGTGCATGTGTGTAATGGCTGTAGCCACCTGTTTGCACAAAGGACTACAACAGCTATGCTATTTACAGGTATGCTGTGTGTGTGTGGCATGTACATACCCAAGACAGCTACATGTATGTTATATCCATACATGAGGGTGTGTACTGGTGTACAGCAACAGACATCTGCTAATGGTGGACAGTACTGAGGGCCCTTGGTATGTGTACAGCTGACCTGGTAACAGACAGTGGTATCATTGCATTGCATAACACATGATGCAACTGTGTCAGTACATGTGTACTGTCTACAGTTGATGTAGAGCTTAGTACAGTACACAAGTCAAGGGTCACATGGTGGCATACTCATCTGTCATACAACATGTATGGTTGTGTGGTGGTGGTCCAAAGGCATGGTGGTGTCTGCAGTTTACATCCTAGAATGCAGCATGTGGCACATGGCTCATCTGTGATGCGTTTCATGGAGGGACCAGTCAGTACATGTGAGTGGCCTTTATGTATGTGGGGACACCACCTAGAGCGGTCCGTACCTGTGTTATGACCCACATGTCTGGTTCTGAGGTATATAGCGGTAGTGCTAGGTTCTGAGGTATATGGTGGTAGTGCTATTGTGCACTACAGAGACATCAGCCAGGTGTTCCTCACTGCACAGATGTCAGCACTCCCCATTGTTGGATCTACAGTGGCCAGCTGTGAATATGGACGCTACGCATCTAGCACTGGTTAGCATAAGAAAACAATGCAGTTATCCTGTAAGTGTATGGGAGTTAACCTGTGTTCAGGACATTTGCCTTGGAATGGCACTGTGTGGGCAGATGTGACTTGGGTAATATCCACACTTCCTTGTATCATGGATGCATGTAATATGTGACAAAGGCCTGCCTGCTGTCAGCCATGTCATCCCAGAATGACAGCTGATTTATAAAAGACCGGTGTCACATATATGTAGAGCAGCATTCCCATTATCAATGACAACTACCAACACCAGAACCCATTACCGTGTGGCAAACTAAGCAGGTACATTGTGTATTTGCCGCCCTGGCAAAGGTGTCAATGTGTGTCCATTAGCGTGTGGTTGTGGTGACAATGGCATCCATTCATGTGGACTGACATGTGTGCCACACCTAATGTATGTCTACTATATCTGTTGCAGATGGCACTCACTCACCTACACACATGTTCTTACAGCACTGCAACATGCCGCCTCTGTGGCACATGTAGTAACATCATGCACATGTAATAGAAATGAGTAGTCAGGGGTTTGACCCTGTACTATTTAGTGTGTGGCAGATTATGGTGAAGTCTCCAAGCCATTGCCTATCCCACACACACACACACACACACACACACACACACACTCTCTGGTGGATGTGAAGGTGTACATCTACACAGCAGCAGCATGTGTATTGTAACAGATGGAAATGGTCAGGTGATGGCCTCTGCACCTGTTGCAGTCCTCCTCTAGCTGATTGCATGTGGTACAGATATGATGGTGTTCCCATAGCCATCCGCATGATAAACACAGTACACTGTCTAGGGAAACATGTTATTATCTGGCCATGACAGTCGCTGTGAGTAGTACCTGGATGTGGTGTTCTGACACGGCATTGCAGATGATATCTGGATGTACCTCAATCATTTTCAACAGTGGGAAATAGCCTAATGACAGGAGGGTGATGTGCCACATAACTACAGCATGCAAGTGTAGCTATACTGCATTGAGACTACTGCCTGTTTAACATGTGTGTGGTAATGGCTATTCTACATGTTAAAATACAGACATGACAGTACTCTGTTCATGAGGGAACCCAATCTGTAGGGCCATCTGCGAACATGTCAGTGTGTACATCCATTTGTTGCCTGTGTTACACACTGAACACACTTCTGTGCACAGCAGAAGCATGGTGTGGGGATTACAGACAGTACATGATGATAGGGATGTGTTACTGCCATCGCATCCCTGACTGGACATGTGTCACATGAGACAGTGGTATGACTGACACTGTGTGGGATTCACAGTGGCAAGCCAATGATGGGCAACTGTTCATAGCTGCGTTCACACGTCTACTACACATTGTACAGTTGCCATGCAGTATATATGCATGTGTTGTGTTCCCTCTGCAAATGTATACAATCTGTTGGGTTGCTGGTGATATCTATGCATGCTGTCATAGGTAATCCTGTATGCTATTGTCTATCACTTAACCATATGTGGGTTTAAAATGCAACACCATAGGCCGAATGGGTTGGTAGGTCCCGGCAGATCCTCCTATCCCACTTCAGTTGACCATGGCACCGGGCACTAGCACATCTGGGGCCCAGCCATTAACATCAATCTCTGTTGGCTCTGCACCATCTTCTGGTGTCTCCACCAATGAGGATGGATCATGTCCCCCTTGGGAGTGGGACCAGACAGGTACATATCTGCTGTTGTGTGGTCCTGGACATGTTTCATAGGTGGCTCCCTAAGGGGTTACGAAGCCAGATACGCCAGTTCAAGGGCAGAGTGTCACATTTACAGGGTGATGCTGCCTGTCCTGGACAGCCCCCCAGCACTGCCTCCTTTGCAGCTGTGTAGGTGCAGTGGCAGTTGCCCATGGCTGGAAACCTCCATCCCACTGTTCCCATGGGTTTTTGAATGCCAAAGACCCATCCCCATCCAGGGTGTATCCCCCCACATGTGTCATATACCAACCCTGTATGCTGTAATTTCTGTGCTCTTACCTATCCTCCATGGCCATACCTGCACTCCTTCCCCAACATCTGACCCTCACCTATGGACACATAAGGCCATTCGGCTCCTAGGACACCATCTGCCCTATACATAGCTGTCCATTACACACACGTGCCCACTGGACACATATGAAACCCTTGTAATATGCATCATGACATACTACTGTTATCCTCACCATTGTCCCTCAGGCGCATGGTCCTGATATGCACATCACTCCTACATGGTTCAGGTACATGTGAGGAGGACAACTCCAATGTACACAAAACACTACCGGTCCCTCTATGGTTATCCCATTTTACCTTTATCATGATGATGATTTTGCACACAGCACATTGCAGGAGTACTGTTCACACATAATGATTGGACAGGTACTACTGTGTTAATGTACATTACATGCACAGAGTGATGTATATAGCCAATGTACAACTATTGTCTGTCTGAGAGAGTCTTGTGATTACATAGAGCAACACCACTACATAATACAGGCGTCCCTGGCATTTCCTGTTTCATTCATTTGTAATGCTTTGCTGCCAGATGTTATGTCCCTGATACATCTCTATATATGTATGTACCTATATGCTGGACATAAACACTCATATGTACTTCTACATGATGGGATACATTCCTATACTGTTGAATGACTGTGCTGTATGATATCCTGTGGTTACAGCCTCTTACACTCGATTAGCCTCTACATTGCTTAACCAATGCAATACTCGCATACTGGTAGCCAAACACGCTTACACCCGCTTGTTCCCGCACTTGCTAATGCACCAGCAGTGGTGCTTGCATCTGTCACTCACACCCCTGGGTGTGAGCAAGGACCACAATATTACCTTGTGATGCCTATTACATCATACTACATGACTCCAGTATCGGGAGTGGCCACCCATTAGGCGACGATATCGCGTTCGGCTGTATGAAATCTGTGGCCTGTCCAGTGACACAATCATATTTGTGTGTACCTCATACAATGTGCTCTGACCTTGTGATGCCTATTACATCGGAATACATGAATACAGTATCGGAAACGGCTGTCTATTATGCGATGGCATGGCGTTCGTCTGTATGGAATCAGCGGCCTGTCCGATGAATCATTCATAATTGTGTGTTCCTCTTACAATCTGCTCCCACCTTGTAATACCTATCACATCGGGCTACATGACTACAGTATCAGGAATGGCTGCCCATTAGGTGACGGCATGGCATTTGACTGTGCGGAATCAGCGGCCTGTCCAGTGAATTAATCATATTTGTGTGTTCCGCATACAATCTGCTCCCATCTGGCTGATACATGGGAACCGAGACCCTGCATTACAAACGAGTAGTTGGGTTGTGGTAGCCACATCGTTGGATTGGTCATGTAACCACATACCTATTATAGGTTTGCCACCTTCTCAATTGGCCAAGGTAGGACTTTAGGGTTACCACCTGTCCCACTTTGCGAGGGACAGTGCGAAAATAATCAAGACATAGAACATGTTCAGATTACAGGACATTATTATATTCTATGTTTCATTAATGATTGCATACAACAGTTATTTTATATATGACACTTCTATATGTTATGTGAAGTAGCATAAGCAATTCAAATGCAACTAGATTAAGCTTTTATTTGTGCAAATAAGTGTAATCCTGTACTATGCACGGCTGTAGGTATGTTTAGTCCTGGAATGTCTGACATTTCTAAAGAATATGTCCCACTCTGGCCATTTGGAAAGGTGGCAACCATATAGGACCTGTATGTACAGACGTCAGACTTTTCAGGGCAACACACCCACAGCCAGTAGAAAGGGGTGTACTTCACTGTTTCGCCTAAATAAAAGGTTACTCTTGTAGCATTATAGTTGCTTATACTGTTGCCTATAACATTTAGGTGTTTCAGAGGAACATAATTGTTTTATGCTACTACTACAGACAATATAGGTAGTCTTTGCCCTAAATCCCAAGTCATTTGCCTTAATTACAGTTATTATGCAGGACACAACTGCCCACAGGGGAGTGTCCCTCACAAAGGTGGACAGGTGGTAACCCCAAATTTTTTATTCTATCAATCTTCTAAGGTAGTCTGCTGAACATGTACTTTCTTTCACTATCAGACCTCTCATATGAATGGGAAAGAATAAACACTGAATCAGGGACACTGCATAACCACCTCAGGGACACATTTAGAAGGTTGGTGCTATTAACCTGACACATTGACGGACACAGAACACATATGCATTCATACACATTTTCTGAGGTGCATGCAGTTTATGACTCTTATATGTCATCAATATTCATTACATGTATTCCGCCACCTTTCCTCCTAATATCTCTAGTTCTAGGATGGTTTAGTTGAGACTGTGTTAAGATTCTGATTCATATTCAAAGACGTCCCTGGTAATCGGGGACAGTTCAATGATATGGTCCCTATGTATTCCCCCAATGGTTTACGGACTGTCCAGTAGATGTGCTCTTATAGCTTGGGAGGTATGGGCGTCTGCTATACCCACATCGGAATATTACTTACACCCATGGGGCAGTCCTAATACATGTCTGCCAGCCAACACATGCAGGCCTAGCCCCATAATCGCATACCCATAGTTCCCCCACCTGCCACTACTCTACAGTACTCATCCTTACTCTGGGTGCAGGTGGACGCACGTGGGATATGAACACACCCCTACACACTGCCCACTCTCCCCGTGTCGGGACACATGTCGTATGTTGTGTCAACACATGTGTTATCAGGCTTGCACAACCTACTGTTCCATGTACAGCTACATCCTGGTCGTAATGGTGTTCCCCCATTGGTTGAAGGTACCAAATTTTTGGTGTCCTGCAAGGGACGTTGCTGTCCATGTTTAAAGTGTAGACCTTGTAGATCTCTCCCACTAGTAGTTTCCTGCCGGTGGTCTGGGAACCAGTGTTGTATTTGCCTTTATTGCTTGTCTATATGTCTCACCAGCCTAGCTGGGGTGGGTGATAAGTAGACGTTTGTTGAGTGGAAATCCCACCAACATATGCCTGGTCTAAACATGTCACCCGTAACTGCTGTAACATAACCTAGGTATATACATGTGTATTTCGCTGTAACATATACATATATATATATATATATATATATATATATATATATATAACATATACATATATATATATATATATATATATTTACATTAATATATACAGACATATCTGCATATGTATTCATACATGTATATTTATATCTTGCTGTCATATATACACACATCAGACTTTACAGGCCGACACATACCCACGGTCAGTACAAAGGTTAGAACTTTACTTATTTCCCTAAATGAATGCTTATACTTGTAGTGGTTCGTTTGCTTCACTTGTTTCTTGTAACTTTGAGTATTTTACATAAATAACTGTTTTATGCAACTGTTACATGATATATGGGACATATTTCCTACTATCACAGGACATTTGCCATTGCATTATATTTGGTCTGGACACAATTAACAAAAAAGGGACTGTCCTTCACAAGGTGGGGCAGGTGGTAACCCTACTTATATCTGCTTTACAGTGCCTTAAGCACCCTATATCTGACTGCCACTATGCGAATGTGTAAAGTATATATTCCCGATAATGCACGTGGGGAGACGTGCATCATGGTCAGGTGTTTAATCCCGAGTCGTAGGTTTTGCAGGACCGGTTGGAGGCTGAGCAGTCTTGTGGACAGCTACTGCTTGTACAGCTTGTGTCAAGATGTATATAGGACTGGACATCGCGTCGTGACACCAAGTCTAATGTTTAGAACAGATACATATCACATGAGGGATATCCAAACACTGTGGGGGAACAATGACCATCTTTGCTTTATGGCTGTAAGGTAGAGTTATACATGCAAGGGATACATAGTTTGCAATCCTGAGAATGCCTAGGGTGAGACTGCCTACTAGATATGGGTAGGGGTCACTATGTGCAGATATGGCCGTGCCTATCTAGCAGCCCGAGTATGGCTGGTTTTGGTGGACGTTCAGGAAGGGGGTGGTGGTGTGCTGTGAAGGGGATGATGGGTATTCAATTATGTATCCAGGTGTGTTGGGGTTGGATGGCTCGGTTCAGGCCAGACCATTATGTGGGTATGTTCCAGTAATGTTTCTGTACATGTGTATTGCACATTTTAATGTTCACATGCTTGTGGGATTGTATTGCAGATGTGTATATTTGTTCTTTGGTTGTCTTCCTGATTCACACACCGTGTAGACCTCCAGTTCACCTATTGTGCCTCCAACCCAGTCTCCCATTGTTGATATATTACATTACCCGTCACCCCCCCCACCCCCATATTAAACAATCAACATTCATCCCTTCTCTAGTTGATGGCCCATGGCACAGTCAACAGAACACATTGTGTTCACTACATATCTCTGGGACGAACATGGTTGTGAAGTCTACACTAACATTTCTGATCAACCACATGCTGTAAGACACGCACATAGGTACTCGCAAATACTTATCTTTAATGACATGGTAGGTAGACCCGTATTATACCCGCTCATCTATGGGCCATCCAGGCAATGACATCTTGGACTGCGAATGGGCAGATATTGGGCAAATGCTCTGACCAATGGTAGGGTTGCCACCTTTTCATATGACCTGGATGGGACATTTTCGTGGCACACAGCTGAGTTTACAGGCCAACACATACCCACGGTCATTACAAAGGCTAGAACTTTAGTTTCATGCCTACATATAAGCTTTTATTGTTGTGGTGGTGTAGTTGCTTATTCTGTTTCATTTACTTGCTTATTCTGTTTCTTGTAACATATAGGTATTTTATATACAGACATACGTACTGTATGGGACTATTTCATAACATATGGGACATAATTATGTCCTACTATCGCAGGACATTTCACATTTATTATGAATTTGGTATGGAAACACCTGCCTAGAGGGGGACTGTCCCTCACAACGTGGGACAGGTGGTAACCCATACCACTGGGCTAGGCTTGGCAATTGGCGGTGCGCTAACATGATGCGTTTCACTTCCACTTGGTATAACTAGGGACACTACAATGGAATACGGGCACTGGGTTTTAAATATCTTTGTTCGAGGGACGGGGACTCAATATTCAGCTACATGCCTTTGTGTTTACTTCTTATTGTGGTGTTCACAAGTTGTCTTGTATGCTTTGCATACATTTGAGTATCCACGGACACTCACAGGAGTGATTACTATTGCAGGCAGGCTGTACTAGTCAGCATTTTAGGTTGCGCGTATGCAGCCGAGATGATCACGCCTCCATGCAGAGCTTGGACACACCCCCTGCACTCGTACATGTTTCCTATGCATGTGGCCATTACGGCAGCGCACCTTCATTAATATGCATGTGGTGCTGCTGCGCCATCTCTACCCCACACGGTTGGCGCAAGGCTAATGTCGTCCTTGTGCCTTGCTTCATGAATCCCGGGGAATGTTTTTATTCAAAAGCCTAGAGGGGAAGGGTGCAGACCATCCCTGACAAAGCAGTGTGATCTGTTGACCATCTCATTCCATGCTGACAAATATTGCACCCCCTTAGAATGACACCAGAAACTAAGCCAGTTATTAAAGTCAGTTTCAGTCATTTTTTGTGTATATTGTGGCATCAGCCTTGGAGAAGATATAATGCTTCTCATTGCTAGGCTCATACCAGCCTGGTGCACATATTCCAAGAACTCCATGATGTTTCCCTTCATATAGTCTAAGGAGGTACACCTCAGTTCATTTACACCCATATGGGCTATGACTGAGTCATACTGGTATTAGTGGTCCAATGACCTAAGTGCATGCATAATGTGGCGGATCCTAGTTCCTGATAAGCAACTGACTATGACTTTCTTCTTACTCAGCCTGGTAAGAGGGACATCAGTATGGCTCACAATGGAGTCTCCAATAGTCAGACTGTTGGGTTGTGTGGTGGCTTGCCTTATGGGCTTACAAGTAGAGGCTGCATGAGATTTGGCTGTATGTGTTGATGTGGGTGTTGTTTTGAAAGAGTGCATTCAGGGCTGCTGAAGGTATTTCTTATGTGTACTTCATCTAGAAGGTCTTCAGGTTTAAGAAGGTTACAGTTAAGTGCCTCAGCATATGTGGATCTATATGCCTGCTTTGAATTGTGTGTGATGGGTATAGTGTGTGTACTATTGATAACCTTATTGACATTGGGGATACTTTTATGTGAGAGCTTTGCCTCTAGTGACATTGTGTAAATACATCTCTCACACACAATATCAGTTTGTTTGAGAATTAACTGGTTGTCAGTAAACATGAGACAATTTCTACATTGCCTCAGGATGCCCACATCCACCAAGCTGGTAACAGAGAAAGTGGAAAAGTTCATTTCCTTGGCAACAGACCCTTTTTATTGATTAGACAGTTAGAGTAAGAATATAAAGTGATGTCAGGAGTATCCTGTTTGCAACTCTGGGGAAAGTGCTTGGCCCTGCAAAATAGCTGTCCTGTGTGCAACTATGTACTGGTGAAATTTCAATCATGCTTTTACAGGAAAAATGTCAGTCAAAGTGTCTGCGTCTAGACAGAGACTGCCAAACACTTCAGGGGAAAGAAGTAGACCCTGAAAATTTAAGGATGAAGTATTTAGGCAGATATTCTGAAGTTAGAAACAAATTATGCAGTACTTACTGAAAACAAAGAATTATCTTGTCAAGAATGATGAAAAGAGGGGAGTTACAAAAATAGCTACTGCCTGGCTGCTACTAGTGCTGGTCTCACCACAGCTCTACTCTGCTGGGATACAATACTCCTTTGCTTCTTCTCTCACCAAAATTAAAACGGTATCACCAATCCCAAGATGAGAAACAGGCTGCAGCCTGTTTGGTGATCCACAGTCTTGTCCCAGATGATGCAAGGGTATGTAGGCTTGTTGAAACCTTTTCCTGGTAGATGCCTTGAATAGCAACCAGAACAATCAGGAATATCAAACACAGGCACTCACTGCTGAACCAGAAAGAGCCAGGAGTAGAATATAAAAAGCTGTCACCTGTGAAGCAGTTATTAGGCTTTCCGGTGATCAGCATTTTCCAGGAAATAATGCCCCTGTGCTCCTTCTCTCACCAAGAGAAAACAGAAGCACTAATCCCAAGATGATTACTGATTGTTGATTGTTTTCATTAAGATAGGTACTTTTCCTGTAGGCGGTTATTAGATGGATTTTCTTTCCAGGTAGAAAAATATTTGTCCCTTTGTCTTATGAAAGTTTTCATTTCAATGGTAAGCCAAGGAGATTTCTGGCCTCATAGGCTTCTACCTACAGAAGGAAAGACAGAGTTCTGGATAGCTGGAAAAGTATCAATGAAGTGTAACATGGCACTTTCAGGGTCAACAAATTGGTAAAGGAGAGACCAAATGGTAGAATTTAAATGGGAATCAAGCATTGCCAGTTTATGTGAAGGGAAAGGTCGACTAGTAACTGTATGGGGTGTAGATTTTATAGCTTTGAAGGACCAATTGGACACCACCGGAGAATTGTCACTTAGAATGCTTGGCAGAGTTTTACTGCTAGTTTGATCACAATAAGATCAAGAGTAGGATGGACTTGTGTTTTGAAGCTGGGTCTGACTGGCTGCTTTATAAGTTCTTCTAGGTTAAGGTGTTGCAGCATGTTATTTAGCTTTTAGGCTTCAGGGCTATTGGCATCCAAATTAAAGTCTGCCAGAATAACTGAATGCCTGCCAGGAAAAAATTGTTTCTATGTGGCGCAGTCAATGATACCGTATTGACTATAGTCATAATATTGCATCAGGGCTTTATTAGTTGATTAGAGGCCTTTTGGTTTGGCACATAGTTTTAACATTCTTAGTAAACAAAGAGCTGGCTTTTATGGGTCTCTCTGTAACTGCAATGTTTCTGCATAGGAAGGGGTTCATGTTAGGTTCCTTTTGCCTGGGTTGTTAAACTGTGATGTGTCTCTCAGCATGTTATGTCTCTTTTACTACATGGTGTTTAAAGCCCTTTTTTGCCCAGGTGTATTCCGGACTGCCACATGGTTTTTCACCTTTTGATGGACCATAGCAAGACCTAATGCTTTTGGTTGTGTAATCTGCTTCCAGAGGTAATGCCTGCCTCCAGTCCAGTGGACTGTCCTTGGTTTTGAGGAAGTTCACTAGGTGACAACAAGACTTAGCTGAATCTGCCTGGATGGTGTTAAGAGCATGACTGTGGTATGGGACATGTCTCAGTCTCGCCCTACAAACATATACGCTGATAGGGTACCATAAACTGGAGCAGCATGCAACATCAGATAGAACAGGACCAAGAACAATTACATCTACCACAGTCTGCATACAAGTAACATAGTCACAATACACACTCTGTCAACAATCACCATAAGTACACAGACCTCACTACTGTACAGACTAGAACAGAATGTTCAGGTTTTGTCCTCAAATATAAGGCCTACTATACATAACATGTCTAGCAGTCTGATATCTCACTGTGTTGTTATCAGGTATGATGTCAGTAAATAATGATATACTGTACATATGCACCTCTTACTGCATGACATGAGGACAAAGGGTGACAGACTTGGGGGGCAGAGGCAAAAACAAGGCCAATATTGATATATTGCTGTGATAAACTGAGAAAATTCCTGGTGTAACAGGGTTTGTTGTGACATATCTCTTCTGAGGGATATAGGTTCATAGGTTCATAGGTAGGTACTAGGCTATCGGCCCAAGGGCCTACGTAAGCCTAGCCAGCAAGGTTCCATAGCTTACCCCACCCAAGAAAGTTATTTTCCTGTGCCACTGTTGAGCAGAGACACAGAAGTGATCCCCGGGGTGTATTTCCTATTTCCCATCCACTCATCAAGATTTTTCTTGAAGAGTGCTAATGAAGAACTTTGCTTGACATAGATGGGTAGCTTGTTCCAGAGTATAGGAAGTCTCTGGGACAGGAATCTATCCCTCCAGTGTGTCCTGTTTATTGTGGTGACAAGGTTTAGGTCCCTAGAGCATGTAGCTCACAGGGATTGGGATTTCTTTAGGTGTGGCCAGTAGTGAAGTCAGTAACTCACATGGATGACACCATGTACTGACTGCAATCATCAGTGTATGCTACTGCATTTCTAAAGATAGGAAATGTGTGAGTAACACACCACATGTAAGACTCCAAACTCTGGCCAGTCTACAGATAGCCCTACAGGTGAGAGTTTCCACAGCCACCTAACACTGTCATGCCAGACTTTAAATCATGTAACAGCCATATCCACACAAACCCTGTTAAACCAACATTACTTCAAATGTAGAACGGCAATACTTACAGTCTGTCCCCATGTCTGGAACATCCCCCTCCTGTTTGTTGGCCTGTCACCGCAGTGTATGTTGTAAGAGGTATTTTCAGCTACCCTCTGTGATGCTGTTTGTCAGACACCCACATGAAGTCCTGCTCACAGTGAAGGAAAAGGGCCAACACCCACATAAAGTGCTTAGTTATAGGAGTGTGTTTCCATGCAATTGGCTATAGGAATGAAACCACAGCTGTTCCACATGCAATTAGCAAGTGTGGGACTGCAATTCATGCACAGGTCATCAGCTGATCATGAGCATTACTTACAAAACTCAAGCTGCTGCCTATGCAATGCAAATGTACTTTTCCACATCCACCAGAGAGGGAGAGAGAATGAGAGACAGAGACAAAGTAAGAAAGGAAGAGAGTGAGAGAGTAAGAGCCAAGCGTGTTTGTGTATGATCCACGGGTGGAGAGTGGTATCTGGGTATTATAATGGTTGCCTTTATTGTTTACTAATCCATACTGTCACATAGTAATTGCACATGGCTGTACACATTTATGGCTGAGGATTGTCTACAACAACCTCTACCGTGTTTGAAAACTGCTGGCCTTGTAATGTGGACCAGTTTGTATTTAGCAGTGATTATTACAAACATATCACATATTACTCAAGATTTTTAGATGCTATTTTTGTCTTATGGAATGGCCCAGAAGAAAGTATTCAGGATTTTATAGCATATATAAATCAAACAAGTGAATTCTTGAAATTTACACACACAATTGACAATAGGGGTATTGCTTATCTGGATACATATATCAGCCATTCTGAAATGGGTTTTCAATCAGAAATGTACAGGAAAAGTACATATTCTAATACATATTTAGAGTTTAATAGTTGTCATCCTAAGCATATGTTAAGAAATATCTTTAAAGGCCAGTGTATTCGTGTAGCTAGAATGTCATCTACGTTAGACATTCTGCAAAAAGAAATGGATAATATTATTACCATGTTTCTAAATTGGGGGTACCCCCAGACCTTTCTTCAGGATATTTCAACCTATGTGGTGAGTGAATGGGGGAAAAGATATAACCCATTTTGGGTACTGACATCAATAATTTTAAACAAACTGGAACAAGGGAAGATATAAATTCTAATAGAGTTTGTGTCTTGACATACACCCCATATGTGAATGATATAGAACATATTATAAGCAAGTTTTGGAATATTTTATTAGTAAATGATGATATTAAGATGATAGTAGGAGACAGAATGAAAATTGTATATAAAATGGGCTTGAACGTAAAAAAATATCTAGAAAAGATGTCAAAGTCTAATTATATGGACAGGACTGGAAAATGTACCAAGAAATGTGGGGCATGTAATCAGTGTGGATTTATAAATGAGAATGCAGGATGCAGATTAGGAGATTTGAACAGAACCTATGTAAAATTTAAAAAGGGGAATTGTAACAGTAGTAATAGAGTGTATTTAGCTAAGTGCTCTGTATGCCCCACCTTTTACATAGGAAAAACTGAACGACAGATAAAGAAACGAATATATGACCATCTATATAGGATAAAAACCAAAGATGTAAAAAATGCATTATATAGGCACATTAACAAATGTGGCAGCTCGCATACTTTTAAATTTGCCATTATTGATCAGGTATATAGCACCCAACAAGGAGGGAATTTTAAAGCACTTTTAAGCAAAAGGGAAAGCGTTTGGCAAATTTCTGCAGATGCCACTAGAGAACCAGTTATCAACGATTTCATTTCTATAAAACTGTTTTTGTTATTGAAATAAGCCAGCAAAGATGGGTGTGTGTGTATATATATATATATATATATATATATATATATATATATATATATATTGTTTTTATATTTTTTATATAACATCTTATACAAAATATTTTATTATACTATACATATGCATATAAGATTCAGTGGCATTTGCTGTATGGTTTGCACAAGAGTGCTTAGTTGTAGGCATTGTTGAGTATGCTGCAATCTATTTTTTACATATAGTTAGTAGGTATGAAGTTAGTTATTTTATACACAGAATGTATTCACATCAAAGTGTACATGTGTGGGGTACAAATAGTTTTTAGATATAGACTAATATATCTAGTTGTTATATGAGCTACACTTGTCTATATAATTATATGTTAAATGGATGTTTAGTTTAGTTACAGTTCAGGTAGATATTTGCATATATTTATTGGATATGAGTCGATCAACAATGTATGCCTCTGATAAGATATTGTTACAGTGTTATGACTTTGTCGTGTGCTATTTGGTCTAAACAATTGATGGATTGGCTCTTTAAATGTATGCAGAGCATATTCATATTTAGATGCAAGGGTTAAATGCATTTTTGCAGTTTGAAAGTTGGCGCCCAATAGTACTTAAAAACAGCAGTACTGATTGTGTCACCTGGTCTGATGAAGTCTGCATGTAGCAGATGAAAGCGCTTATCACTGTTTTTTAAAAACTACGTGATTTTATTGAAATGTATGAGTTTTTCGGGCATTTTTGTGCATTAAATTTGTTTTTTTCATCCTATTCGTGTCTGGTATCACTCACAGCCTTCTTTCAGTAGCTTGGACGGAGTACCATCCAATTATTCGTTTCTTCAAATGTGGACATTGGGACATATAGGTCCTCAATATAATGATGTAGCAAAACTCACACTGCAATGGATCCTCTCATTACACAATCAACCCAACACACACACAGGATACTGATGACACACACACTTACCAGTACTGAGTTTCAAAGCCCTACATTACTATGTATTGTTATTACAGTGTTATGCAGTTATTGCACCCACCATGGAGCTTACATGTTGGAGAGCTGTCCAAAGATATCTTTGAAGGTGAGTAACATCAGCAACAGTGCTAAAGAAAAGGTAAGGTAAGTGTAGTAAGTGTGAATGTCCACAAAATCAGGTGTCAACAAAGACACACAAACACTCTCTCAGGGAAACACACACATTATCACAGGTGGCAGGATCAGGATTAGAACTCCTACCTAACTAATTGACTACACTATAATATTATGCAGTTATCACTAACACCACAGAGCTTATATAGCTGAAATATGGCCAAAGGGTTATTTCAAGGTGAATGACATCAGCAGGTATGCTAAAGTAGGGTAATGGGAGGTGAGTGTGAATGGCTTCAAAATCATTAATCTCCACACACACACACACACACACACACACACACACACACACACACACACACACACACACACACTTGTCAGTACTGAGATGCATAGGTTAGTTGTTTCACAGGTGTGTAGTAGGTGAATCGGCCTGAAGGCTGTACAAGGCTAGGCAAAGGGGATACCTTGGCATCAGGCCACATGACAATAGTCCCCAGTGTGGCTTAGGGATGTAGTCCCTGGAGTGGTCCCTAGGGGTGGGTATTATATTCACCATCCACTCATCTGGGTTACTATTGTGGGTGGCCAGTGATGTGCACTGCTTCCCATGTATGTGATCTATATTCCATAACATGGACAGTGTTTGGGTTGTGCACATGTCCCACATACATGTTCTTTGACATGTGGAAGTGTACTTGATGTCTCTGGGGCATGTTGTGTGGACAGATTGTTATCTTCTGATGTAGCATTCCTGACCTCATTTGGTGAGACTTGGCTATGGAACTGAGGTCGTGCTTGCCCCTACATTGACAGCATGATACAGGTATTCAGTGGAGTTAGTGGCATCTGTCCATACAGGGCATGTATATAAGGCATGGTATTCCCTTTGTGTGTTATATCTGTAGACTCTACAGTTACTGAAGGCATCCAGTGGGGAACACAGCAAAAGGGCTACTGTAAGCATATATTTGCCTACTGCGGGGATGGAACAGGGTGCCATGTCCTTTTACTTGCTGGAACACACACACTCAGTCAGGAGATGTAACACATCACAGTACTTTCTGATGTCAGTGGCACTGTTGTGGTCAACAGACATGTAATCCACTGCAATCACACCATGGTTACTATCTGTGGGCAATATGCAGGGAACTGCCAATATAGTGGTTGTTGCCTAGCCAAGTGTGTTTGTGTATGAGACATGGGTGGAGAGTGTTCTCTGAGTAATAGAAGGGTTGCCTATACTGTTCACCATTCCATAATGTCACATGTAGGGCTATGGATTGTCTACACCAAACTCTCTGATTTTTGACATCTGTTGTCTTTGTAAGGTGGGCATTGTGACATATACTAGGTCCTCAACACAATCATTTAGCAAATCCCACCCCACAGTGGATCCTGTTATTACACAATCACAGCAACCTCTGCACATGATACTGATTACACACATGCACACACACACACACACACACACACACACACACACACACACACACACACACACACACACACACACACACACACACACACACACACACTTGCCAGTAGGGAGATTGAAACCCCATCCTAGCTATGTATTTCTACTATAGTGTGCCACATTTATCACACATGCCACAGAGCTTAAAGGATGAATGTTGTCTCAAGGTACTGCTAAGGTGAGGAACATCACCAGCCCTTGTAAATGCTGGCATTGGGTGATGTAGTGGGTGAAAGATCCCAAAAATAATTTTACCCTAAACACACATTTACATTTGCCAGGGGTGAGGATCAAACCTCTATCTAACAATCTTTACGGACCATTATGTTACGCATTTACCACATGCACCATGACATGGTTTAGGGTTGGCAACAGGTATTGCTAAGGTGAATGATATCTGCAGGACTGCTAAAGTCAGGTTCTGAGATGTGTACTGGGTGTAAATGGGACCAAAATCTTTGAGGTACACACATACATATGTGCACACACAAACACTTGCCACAGATGAGATTCAAACCCATACCTGTGTAGTTATTGCTATGACATTGTTTCATATTTAGGGCACACACCATGGAGCTTACATGTTGGAGAGCGCTTCACAGGTATCTTTGAAGATGACAAACATCAGCAGCAGTGCAAAAGGAGGGGTTAGGGGAGAATAGTAAGTGTGAATGTCCATAATATCATGTATTATCAAAGACACACACACTCTCTCACACAAACGCACACAGTTTCACAGTTGTCATGTCTGGGATTAGAACTCCTTTCTAACTAGTATGTTAAACTATAGCATTACACAGTTATTGCAAATGTCATGGAGCTTATGAGGCTGGCCCTTGTCCAAATGGCAATCAGACACACACACACACACACACACACACACACACACACACACACACACACACACACACACACACACACTCACACACATGCACACACACGAGTCTGGGATTAGAACTCCTACCTAATTAGTATGTTACACTATAGCATTGCACAGTTATCGCAAGAGCCATGGAGCGTATAGGGCTAAACTTGGCCAGAGGGTTATTTCACGGTGACTAACATCAGCATGAGTGCTAACATGGGCAATGGGAAGTGCAGTGTCTGTGAACTGGCCATAAACCATTTCTCTGGAAACACACACACAACACTCAGTCACACACAACTTTACATTTGATAGGACTGGGTATACAAATGCTAGATGAATACTGATTTGTACTATCATGTTACACAGTTATCACAAGCACCACAGACACTATAGGGCTGAGGGCTGCCAAAAGCAATGGCTACAGTGACTGACATCAGCACATCATGTGATATTAGCCAACTGGATGCGTGGTGGGTGGGACAGGACTCATGATGGAAATCTCTTTGTCACTGTCTGTCTCTCTCTTCCCCACATCTCTGTGTGTATATGTTTGACATATTATAGTGTGTTGGCCTGTGGTGTGTGTGCACAGACATCTGCGACTGACAGATATGCATAGTCCACTGTTGTTGTCAGACATGGACTTCATGTCTCTAAGTGTAGGACCATGCCCAGCATGACCTTCTGTATTGAGTGTGTGAATCCATTCCAGGTGGGTTGTACTCCAGTCCAGGATTTGGTGTTCTACACCTACAGCTAGCAACCTGTTTCTGCAGGATATCTGTAGATAGGTTGACAATATGGAGTCACAATGGGTGAAAGATAGTGGGATACTGTAACTATAGTGTCTGTGATGCTTGTATTACATGGTTAGTGTTAGCAGAGTTATTCAGATATATGTACTGTTTTACACTGTGTTGTATTAGGTCATCAACTACTGACAGATATACTTATTTGCTCACAGTTATCTCCTGGGAAATACAAGATGAATGAAGATGTGTCTAGTATTGTGGTCTGCAGCCTACATATTCTTGCACACTCATGCCATTCTGGAGGGGTAGCTGCAGACAGTTTCTGATGGGTCTGTGTAAATGGTCCAGCACCTTGGTACTGTGGTGGCTGAGGATCCCCTGCTTGTACATTTATCGACATAACAGAATGGCCATATCCTGCTGTGGCCATACCTCTTAGCTGTACAGATTCACCCAGGTTACCCAGAGGCAGGGGTCATATATCTGGTCGGTTCCCCTTCACATTGTGGTTTACGAGCAGGTTTGTAGCCACCCATTACTAGGTTTGCAGGCAGGGGTAGTATGGGCACACATCAGAGTTTCAGACTTCACACACTCCATGACATCCATGCTTCTACACCCCCCACACTGTTGTTCTATCCTCTTCTTAACATTATGCGAGCAATATCTGAGAAGTATCCCTATAGTTCGCCCTTCATCCCAGTAGTATTTAGGGGTTGGTCCACAGTTCATGCAGTAGGACATGGTGGGCATGATACTGGGATTTATCAACGTGGCCTTGCATTTGTGTTCTGTGGTCTGTGTTATGTCATTAGTTGGGACCCCATGAGATAACATACATTGGCAGTATGGGTGAGGCATAGGCCTTTGACAGAGGACTATAGGGCATTTGGTAGTGATGCAGGCCATCTGTAGCAGGCCAGTGTATACTCTCACTCCTACATTCCCAGGCTGCGAGCCACTGGATTCCCCTGGAGTGACAGGGTAAGTGTGCGAGGTGTTAATGTCAATAGTTCCTGTCCATATTAATCCATTGGTCTGGATGCTGGCAGGGTGCTGCTTACAGCTGGCACACAGCTGCATGTGACACCTCTTCAGCATGCTGCATTCTGTGGGTATTCCCATTTAGAAGTGGGGGTCATACTGTACTCATTCCCAACAGCAGGGATATGACCTGTGATAAACCTGTGGCTGATGGTGGGGTGAGCTGAGTGCATGTGTGATATGAAAGTTTCTTGCAGCTGACTCACAGATATACCTAGGACATTCCTCTGATGCTGCCTTGTGCGTGGACATAGGCAGTCTCTCATTACATCATAACTGTGCCTTTTGTGGTCTGCCAGTGATTGGCCAGACTACATCAGTATTCCATACTACACAGACAACGAGTGTGTTGCTAACCTGTATGCACAATTCCAAAGGTGTGTGCAATTGACAGTTACATTTTATGTACTCTGTCTGGGGTACTTCCACCTGTGTACTGTGTGTATGTTTGGGCCCACATTCATGGCATGTCCATCTTACAGATGGTGACAGATATTGACATCTGGACAGTGAGTATGGATGATTGCTGAATTGGGTATTGCTGAGATGCATTGTGGTTAGCACTGCAGTTGTCAGAACATGGCTCTGTCATCAACAGTACTGTCCATAGGCCACCAAGACACAAACCTCCATGCCTACATACTGAACACTTCCACACAATATAGAACACACAACAACCTAACACACGGACCCCTACATATTGTACACATGCAACAATCTATTCTGTAAATTGGGCCAGCTCAGGTAATCTGTGCTCCACTGTTATTAAACCCACATGTACATGTTACTGCATTTCTCCATAGGATTGTTGGGGGGCACACCTGACAACTGTAAACATTTGCTATGACTCTACTGGTATTTCAGGTACTCTGATGGCTTCCATTTTGTTTTGTATTCTGACCTATCATGCAGATTAGAGGCATATCAGTAGAGTACAGATCTTAGGTTTTATTGACCTACATTTCACTTTCAGACTTCTTACCATTCATACCTGTTGTAGACTGTCTGTGTAGGTCTGGATGGGGGCTGTTCACCATTGCCATCAATTTGAGGTCTTAGTACAGCCTTTATTTATGGTCATCTACAGCTGTCCTGCTGGCTGAGGATGGTGTTGTGTATGTGAGCTTCACTGACATGCATGTGTGTGTCCTATGAACACACATTTGGGCCACCACATGTACTGCAGTGGGATTTGTCACCTTGTCTAGTACTTCCTACTTTGATGACACCAGTATTTGTTATGGATTTCATGCTGCCCATATAGGTGTCCACTATCTGCTGCCATCCCATTCAGCCACCCGATTCCCTTGCATGCTCACATCCATACCATCTATACAACTAGCAGAACATACTACTCCATTCAGCAATTGATAGGAAAAGTGACTTACCTTGTGGTTGTGCCAGTATTGAGGATGGTGCTGGAGGGCTGACTATGTCGGATGCACATAGTACACTCCCTATACATGGTAAAGCGCAGGTAGTGTCATGTTTGGCATCTCTTTTACTGTATGTGCAAGTTAAAGAGGTGTCCTTCCCTGGGTCCCTCCCATATCAGTGTATGTGCTATGCTTTGCCTCTTTGCTAAAGCCTGGGCATACTGGGCATGCCTCCTTCTGCCTACATTGACAGGCTCAGGTTGTTCCTCCTCCGAGTCCCTCTGTGCCTGTGATGGCCTTGGCAATGGTGGGGGGCTGTGTGGCCCTGCCCCATGCTGTTCCTGCTGCAGCTGTTTACGTAGGATCATATTGTGTAGCATGGCACATACAATGAAAATTTGTGTACATGTAGCTGGAGAGTACTGCAAGGCTCCACTGGATATGTCCAGGCACCGGAACCTTGACTTGAGCATCTCAAACACAAGCTCTATTATGATTCTGGTTTGTGTGTGTGCCTCATTATGGAGTTCTTGTCTGGGTGTGTGTGCATTTCTGATGGGTGTCATCAGTCACGGCTCCAGTTCGTAGCCAGCATCCCCCACTAGGTGGCCATATGGGATGTCCCCAGTGGCAAAGTTCTGGTACAGCTGTGTCATATGCCAGATGTGGGAGTCTGGTTCATAGGTTTAAACTAGGCTAACTGTCCTTGTGAGTCATTTAAAGCCTAGCCAATTACCCCATGTGAGAATCAAACCCTGCACCTTCTGTCTGTAAGGTAAACACCTTAGCCATTATGCCATCCTCCCACACCCTATAAAGGACTGCAGCATCCACCCCCTTTACAACACAGTACAGTATCAGCAATGCATCTACCTACTGTGGGAGTAGAACCCACAGCCTTCTGAATCAAAAGCAAGTATGCTACCTGTTGTGCTATTAACAATGCAAGCAGTGATATTAACATAGTCGTGATAGCTTCCAGGGCTGCCAGCAAACACATTCAAGATAATGCCCTGGGCATTACACATGAACTGGCAGTTGATGGAGGGGAAGCCCTTGCAGTTTATGTAGACCCAACCCCGCTCACCGGGTGGTGCTTTGATGTCTATGTGTATGCAGTCTATAGCACCCACTACCTCAGGGTATTCTGCTATTTGGTGGAAGAGGTGCATGTTGCTGGTCAACATCTCACAGGTGTTGAGGAAATATATGTTGCTTACAGGCATGTGCTGACATGGCATCCAGGAACTGGTGGAGTACCCTGGATACTGATGCCTGTGAGATCCCCATGATATCCCCAGCTGGCCTTTGGAAGGTACCTGTGGCTAGTTCTTATCTCTACACATACCTTGGTATCCACTGGGATGGGTTCCCCTCTGTTGGTTCTGTGTGTGAGGTGTGGCCAGCACAGCTCAACAATTTGCTGTAGAATGTCCATGTTCACCCTATAATGTTCTACTATCTCCAGATTATGTAGCCCCTGGTAGGTTACCCTGGGTCTGTGCACTCTTCTCCTCCTCCTCCTTACTGTGGGTTGGTTATCAGCATTCACATCCTCACCACCCTCTATCTCTTCCACATATTGATGTATGAGAGCAACAGCAGCCTCTAACATTTTATTAGTTTTGTCAGGTAAAATGTCCCCATCTGTATACACCGGTGGTGTAGAGTTAACCAGAGTGAAAGGTGATTGCATAGTTTATAGTAGTGCGCTGGGCTGGGCTGCTGTCTGCGTAATTGGCTGATTCTGATACATTTCACCTGCCAGCTATGCTAGTTCTCCTTGATTGCCTTCCTACTGCTTTTTTTCCCTTCCAATTGCCTTCCTGTTTAAGCCTAGATAGATGCCGCGCATACCCAGTTCTCAGATGTGAACAGAGCTGCTATTTCCTGTTTGTTTTTTTTGTTTTTTTTGTTTAAACCCTGGTACACAGAGCGCACACCAGTTTAGGCAATGTAAACACTGCTAGGCAGCCTCAGACACACCCCCCTTCCTTAGCTGTGCTTAGCTAAGGGCAAACACAGGAAACAGACCTCCAGTAAGCTGACAGCATGCATGACACTCCCCCTTATGAGGTCATCTACCTCTTATATTTATACCATGGTGTTGCTGCACCAACACAGTTGGGTGCAAGCTAACACTGTGAGGAAATCTGTGATTCATATCAATCCTCTCATTTGCATAAAACAGAATGCTAATTCATAGTTACCACACTCACACTGAGCCTTCCCCCTTAGCAACCACTATTACCTGGTATTGTTGTCTTATGCATGCCATTGACTATCATGGCAAAATGCTGATTTGGGTTTAAAAGCTTATTTCCAACTTTGTTTCTTATTTTTGGGACAATCCCATTTGTGAACTGCTCCCCCACGCTTAAACGGCCGAAATCGGCCAAAAAAAATAAAAGTTATTTTTTATAATTTTGCAACTATTTCCCAAGCAAATGACCATATATTTGGCCATTGGCATGCTTACTACATTGAATATATGCTTTCTTTGGAGCTGTCATGCCTCCATTTTGTAATTTGCAGAAATGTATTCAGTTAATAACAGAATATATTTCTGCAGGTGGTGGTGCTGCAGTAGCGTTGTCGCCTCACAGCTAGATGTTGCTCATTCATTTCTCAGTTAGAGCGTCTTCTGTGTGGCGACACGCGTGAACGGGCATTCCTTCATTGAAGGTTGTGCATTAGGCCCGGCAAGCCAGCACATAAAACTCTACTGCCAATCATTAGCGGACCAGAGTTCCACTGTGGCGACCCCTAACTGGGAAAAGCCGAAAGACACAAACAAACAAACACTATTCCTGCACAGACACCTGACAGCTTTCTGGATCGCACATTTACCTCATTTGCATGGTTTTCATCAGCAAATGGGGTAATTAGCCTAGAGCAGTGGTGCCCATACATGAATAGTGTAAGAGTGATCGTTCATGTCCCGGGAGCTCATTCCTGGATCGCTTGTTGGCCATATTGCGTGCAGCAGCTCTTGCACTATTCTTGCACACCGTGCAGAGCTTGCTGAATCTTGAGGTATATGTTTTTGCAAAATTAAGGTAATTTGTGTGAAAAAGGCTAGGGTTAATGTTGGAGTAGAAATTATGCAGGGAAATGTAAAGCTAGTGCAATTGTTTATTTGGGGATGTAAAGGATAAGTGGTTAGTGCTGTTGCTTGCAATAGAAGTAGAAGCGATAGAGAGAGAAGAAATAGGACTAATGTTAGTGGAGAGAGAGAGGAGACATTTTGACAGTGTCATAAGGGCAGGAAGTGAAGATTGTTAGAAAAGAAAGAGTAGAGGAGGAAGTGGAGGAGGGTGATTGGCTGAATGAAGATAGGGAAGTGGTTTAGAAAGTATAAATGTAATGAAGGGGGGGTGGGTGGGAATGGGGTTAGGGTTAGGGTAGGGAGAGGAGTGAGCATGTGTGTAGTGGGATGTACCAGGGTCCAGACTGCAGCTGACTACAGAAAACAATCAATTGCAGCAGTGAGTAGTGGCAGTTACAGGATTCACTTTATTTTAGCCATTAACTTTAAAAGCAGATAATTTTAAAACGCTGAAGTGGTACAGGTCTGAGGGGCAGATGACTTTAAGTACCTGATGTTAGAAATGTAAAGAAAATGCCTAAAACCCTGAGAGCTAAAACAGGTCAAGAGAGATAGGTAGGGAGGCTAGGAAATAGTCTTATTAACTGAAATGGTAATAGTGTACACTAGAATGAGTGGCTATGGTCGGACAAGCAATCAAATATATGTGGGGCAGAATAAGGCATCAGTGAAAAGACAGGGTTGGGAGAGTAGATTTGAACATTGACAAATGAATAGCAGGAGGGATGGTACACTGGCAGTAGAGGGCAAATTAAAAAAAGGTATATGCAGAGTAGCTATGCATCTTGGTGGTGTGCAGGCAGCCATAAAATAACTGATATATAGCAGTTAAATGTTAAATGAAAAACCTACATTAACTAAAAAATGGGTAATTGTAGAGCCATTAACAGGAGAGTCAGAGCTTTGAGTCAGACAGGAATGGAACGTGTAGTCTGCTGTCTTAACCAGGGCTTTACAACCTAGGGAATACAGAAAAAGTGGAGAAATGAGGGATATATAAGGTGGAAGAAACTACTAGCATAGTAAAAGAACCTCTATAGATAGAGTGAGAGACATGTGGAGAGACAGAGCAGGAGACATCTAAATGTAGGGTAAGAAAATAAAGAAATTGCCAATATGGGTTAGTGAGTAAGCCACTTGTGGCTGGTAATAAAAGAGGAGCACTAGGGGTTAGTCAGAAAACCTAGCAGTATAGTTGAAAGGAGAGAAACTATTATAAAATCAATGCATACATATTGTTAACTTTCATTCAAACAATGCAATTGTTCTATCAGGTATTAACACAGAAATTCCAGCAGTATAGTTGAAAGGATAGAGAATATTATAAAATCACTGCATACATATCGATAACTTTCATTCAAACAATGCAATTATTATATCAGGTATTACCACAGCAGTGCCATTGTTACACATTAAGCCAATATTGTGAGAAGATTATGTTACAACACGGTACTAATACAGCATAGATAACCTGTACCTTATTTGCTAAACATTAGTTTGCTACAAACTCAACAATAGCTGTTGTTTATGCCCTCCACATAACGAAAAAATAAACACAGGCAGGGCACTACCTACAATCTAGTAGAAAACTAACACAGCTAACTGGTCCGACTATGGGAATGAAGTCTAATCAAACAACAGTATACACACCTATGTTATGGGTACAGTTCCTGCAGTAGTGGAACACATAATTCATTTAAACAGTAGCCAGATCTGGCAATAAGTTAAATACTATAATTCAAGTAGAATTAAATATTCTTTGATGTGCTGATCAAGTTTATGTTTCTCTGACTGTTGTATATTTATTAATAGGAAATCAGACACTTAATACTACTACTACTAATAATAATAATAATAATAATAATTCATTAAAGTCTGTGGATGAAGGTATATTATAAAGTGATTGCATAACTTCATGGATGGTAAATCCAAAGAATGTAAATTGTCTACCTTTTTTATCAAAACTACTTTCTCTGTAGCTAAATAGCTATGTTTATATCTATAGCTCATATTTTCTAACCAAGGTTTGTGCATTCCAAAATTTAATCTGTAGCAGCCTTAGACGACACAATAATTGTCATCATGCTTTTGCTGTAAAGATGTTTAATATGCCACAGTACATCAATATCTGTTGCTCATAAGCTCATTAATTCAAAGTGGTATTCTCTTGTCTTCAGTTTTTCTTATCCTTTTTTTGACAGGTATACTAGCCCTCACCAAATGCATCCCCTCGACAGATCCCTGAGATCAGTGCAAGTTCCTTGTTAGTGATGTACAGTAGATATAGGTCATCTCAGTCTCTGTCAGAATGGTGAACTGTATATGCTACCTATTGGCTGCAAACCTTATCCTTCATGGACCACTTTTGTCAGAGTAACCAGTACTATATAGTTGTTTTACTAATCCCTATTTACAGAGTCTTACAAATAAGTGGCCTGTGTCTATTCTGTTTCTCTAGCCAGTTACAATACGTTTCATATGATAAATATGAAGGTCCACTATGAGTAGAATGGGAAGGGGGCAAAATGAAGCAAGCAACAGAAACCCAGAGCTCCAGGCAGAATTCAGCACAGAAGTTTCACAGATATGTCTAACTGATAAGAAACCAACATTCAACTTATTTGAGAGCATCACTCCCTATGACCATCGTCCTGCTTCAGTCACTACATTGAAAGGCAATCAGTTCCAACAACAGCTCTACAAGCATCCATGTATTCAGTGACATACTTTGTTATGAAGGTCAGTTTGGTTTTAACAGTCCTTAGAGAACAGACAACCTGTACATCACCACTCTGATTTAAGAACCATAAAGCTTGGACTGTAATGGAACTAACAGCTGCCTGTGGCCTTGTGGTTGGGTATTATTTACACAATAACACACAGCCTGTCAGGCATTATTGTTTGCATACTATGCATCTGTCAAACACAGCTGAGGGTAAAGTGGATGCACCAGGTGAGTCCTAAGTGAAAGACCAGGTCTGGTAGAGTTTTTAGTTGAGGTGAGAAAAGAAGATGTTGCTAAAAAAGTGGTAATTAGTAGGTCATATAAAATATTACACGGTAACTAAAGGACTCAATCAGAGAAGGTTCGAGAAGATGGCTAAGAGCGACTTGAAAAACATTTTACAAAGGAACAATGGAAGGACATATGTATGCCTCCCAAGTAGTAACCAAGTATAAAAGATTTAGGATTTTCGCTTGGAAGTCTTTATATAGGTATTTTATACCCCAAGCAGACTGTTTCATCAGGTAGATAACAAATTTTGGAGGTGTGATAGGGAAGTTAGAGGTAAGTGGGAATATGCTTTTTGTGAATGTAATGGGATGGTAGATTTTAAAACTTACCAACAGAGTACACTGTCAGAGATAGGGGAGCAAATGGCTGTAACTAAATAAATTATTCTTTTGAGCTGGGGAACAGAATCTGAACTGCCTAGACATAGTAAGGCCTTACTAAGTTTAATGCTACTGGCTGCCAAAAAAGCAATTACTAGGAAAATAGAAATCAAAAGACAAACCAATTGTAATTAAAGTATTGAATATTGTTAATGAGATGAAAGAACCTGAAGTGGGATTTTTAGAAAAAGGAAGGAGCAAATTACATAGAAATAAATTTGTGAGAACAATACATGCAGAATAATGTTCAGGAAGAGGAATGAGGTTTAAGGGAAGGCAGAAAATGAGCAATTTATGTGATATTGGAGTGAGTGATAGTTATAAAACAAGAAAACATATTAATAATGTATAATGCATGTCAAAATGTCAATATGGTTTGTTTTATTTTCTTTTAATGTATTGTACCTGTGTCTTAAGTGTTAATTTAATAAAGATGTTAAAAAAAAGAAATTATCATCCCTCTATACTCTGCTCTGATCAGACAATGATAGAATATAATGTCCATTTCAGTCTTACCTGTCTACTATCCCTGATTTTGCAGAATCTTATTGATTTTGCTTCATATTTTGCCCTGTCTCTCATAATAGTTTTGATTTTCCAGTAAATCACTGAGGATTATAGTCACTCAATAACGCCAGTCATTAAAGTTTTATACTTGTTCAAATAATGCATGTTGATGCAAAACATGTTATTCTATTATTTTTTTAAGTGAATTAGAGGAATAGCAAAAAAATGTACCTGACTTTGAGCCTTTGTTCCCCAATTATTTTTGGCTTTGTCCAGAATTCCTGAGTAAATAAGTTGAGAGGTATGCTGTTAATATGCATCTATCCAATAACATCATGCAGCTGGAAAGATCCTAAAAGTTCATAACTGAAATGATCACAGGCTTAAAGCTATGTCACTATACTCTGTATGTTAGCCCTCCTTGATCTCTTATGCATCCATGAAACAAGTAGGTTCACAAACACTCTAACTACTTTAGACTTGAATTATCATCATTGACAAATAAATAGGACACACTAAAGGGTCAAAATTATTACTCACTGCTTCTCTCATGTCAGGAATGGTCTTCTGTTACATATAGAAGACAACGTTACTCTTACTTCCTTTAAAGCAAATGTTAGGGATGTAATGGGCACCCATAAGTTCAGTTTGGGCCTGACTTAATTTGCCTTCCTGGAGAGGTGAGGTGCCCTAGGGGGATGGCTACTGGCAATGAGGTTATACCCCCCATGGACTGGCTCTACCTTGAAAGCTCATAAATTTTGGGACTGAATTTATGAAAATGTTTTAAATAAATGTATAAATGCCTTACAATGAACAAAAAGATAATCAAAGTTATGCAAAAATGTTACCTTCATAACCATAATGATGGCTCGGTTGACCTAATCTTCTGATTTATTCCTTAATGGTTATCATACATGTTTATACAATTGTGTTCTCCTAACAGTACAATCCATGGTAGTAAACTGAATAAAGTTCTTCAGGGAACAAGTGGAAATACTA
>NC_056745.1:490972749-491082749 GCF_019279795.1 Protopterus annectens
AATGAAACACTGCTGATGGAGTGCACGTTGTGTTCAGAATTCAAACTGTCAGCTCCCAAAAGTCTGTTCTAGTTCTTTTATGGGGGAAAGCTTATGGTCTGCATGGGAAATGTTACATATACACTCAAAATGTCTCCTTAAAGAAATAGTTATGGAGGTCACAAGATAGAGATACCAGTCATTATCTGAAGTCACTGGTATCACAATGTCTATTAAGTGGTGATCAGCCTTGAAGAGAAAGGTCTTGCTTATGATGCTGAAAAGAGCTGATGTGTCAAGGAAGAGGAAAGAATCCTTCTCTGAGACAGAATCCATTTTTTTGGGGGGGGGGTGATAGATTTATGGATCCATGACATGTTAAGACCATCACTGACCCATAACAGAGATCATACTTTAAAAGAGGGTTCGATAAATTCTCTATATTCTGCACTAAATCAGCGTTATGTCTGGCTCCCAAATTAATTAAATCTGTACGCCCTTGTTTCACACTTGCTGACTGGGGAAGTTTCTTACATGTACTTACCTTAAATGTTATTTCTGTTTTTAATTGTTTGGTTAAAAGAAATAAAAATTATAGTACAGTGGTAATTTCAATGACAACTTTAGGTGAATTATACGAATATGCATATTAAGCAGCTGAACAAATACAAATTTAAAAAAAGTACAAGGCTTACATGGCTCATCAGTATCTATCTGCTTGGGTACTGTTTCTGTGTTCCTGACCCCCTGATGTTAATTTCACCATCTCCATTTGCTATGTAGATAATTACAGCGCATGTGTACCTTCTTTCTTTGCTCTTGCAATAATTTTCGCCTTTCATTTTTTTTGGTCCCCTCTGACCTAATGTTTTCTAGCCCAGACCCAGTACCTAATGTCCACAATGGGTCTACTAGCTATTGTCCAGCCCCAGCATGAACTTACTCCATTTTCACTGAGGCTAGTCATGGATCCTGTGGGTGCCCTGGTGGCTTGGCTCATCTGTGCTTCAATCTGGAGAGATTTTTTTCTTATGATATACCCACTCCCTTTCCCTACCCCTTATGCTTGTTGATTACAACTGAGGACAACTCCCCTCTTTGGACCACATCTCCCCCTTAGGGAGCAAATTAACGAGCACTGAGCCAACTTGAATGGACATGCACACCCCTTCCTTATTAACTGGTGTTTGATAATGCTGTTAGTATGTTTAAGAAGGTGGAGAGTGCTAAGGTGTTTGCACATATATATATGTGTATATATATATATATATATATATATATATATATATATATATATATATACACGTTTTTTAAATGCTGTGGGAGATGGTAGTTAGAGGACACAGATTTTTCGTTATTTCTGCTTGACCAAGTCAGACATTATGGCTTTGTGTGATTACAGTTAAAGGAACTGCGTTTTTCTTCATTTGTGATTAACCAGTGAGGACATTAGAGCTTTGGGGATTGTCATTACAGGAACTGTGTATTCCATCATTTTAGATAGGCCAGTTAGGGCATAAGGGCTTTGAGTGGATGTGGTTAGAGGAATTGTTATTTCTTATCATTTCTAATTGACCAGTTAGGGCTTTAGGGCTTTGGGTGTTTGTGATTACAGGAACTGTGTTTTCCACTTTTTTACACTGAGCAGTTAGGGGATTAGGGCTTTGGGTGATTGTGGTTAGAGGAACTGTGTTTTTCATCATTTCTGCTTGATTAGCCAGGGCATTATGGATTTGTGTGGCTATAATTTGAGGAACTGTACTTTTCATCAATCCAGATAGACTAGTTAGTTTATTAGGAATTTGATGGGTGTGAATAGAAAAACTCTGTTTTTCATCATTTCTGATTCAGCAGTTAGGGCGCTTCAGACTTTGGCTGGCTGTGGTTAGAGGAGCTGTGTTTTTCATCATTCTAGATTGATGAGTTGGGGCATTAGGGCTATTGGTGGGTGTGGTTAGAGGAACTATGTTTTTCACCATTTATGATTGACCCATTTGGGAATTAGGACTTTAGGTAGCTGTTATTAGCTGAAATGTGTTTTTTTCATCATTTCTGATTGACCAGTTTGGGCATTATGCATTTATGTGGTCATAGTTATAGGAACTTTGTTTTTCATCATTTCTGATTGACCAGTTAGGGCATTAGGGCTTTCAGTGGATGTTGCTATAGGAACTGTATTTTTCATCATTTCTGATTAATCATTCAAGGTATAAAGGTGGGTGTGGTTATAGGTAATGTGCTTTCCATCATTCTAGATTGACCATTTAGGGCATTGGGTCTTTGGGTGGATGTGATTAGAGGAACTCTATTTTTCATAATTTTTGATTGACCAGTTTGGACATTATGGTTTTGTGCAGTTGTAATTACAGGAACTGTGTTTTTCATCATTTCTGATCTACCAGTTAGGACATTAAGGCTTTGTGTGGTTGTGGATAGGGGAAATGTGTTTTTTAACCTTCCTTTTGGACCATTTATAGCATTAAGGCTTTGAATGATTTCGTCAGAGGAACTATGCTTCTCATTGTTTCTGATTCACCAGTTAGGGTATTAGTCCATCTATCTCAGAGGAACCACTTTATTTCAAAAAAATACGTCATCTATGCATTCAATTGACTTCCCCTGAAGATTTTAAACATTTCTATAATGCACCTTCTCTGTTAGCACAGAACTATCCTATATTAGCTCCACTGACCACAATCTATCTCTGTTTCATCTCCTTCTCTCCTTCTCTCAGTCTTTCCTTACAAGCTCATTGACACTTTCAGAACTACACTTATTGACCTCATATTTGTATTGCAGAAACAAGCCAAAATAAGTCTCTTAAGTCTTTTCAAGACTATGTGGAACAACTAACATGCAGTAATACCTACTGTTAATAATATTCAGGATTCAAGAAGTCCTAGTGTGCAACTCAAGAAAGACACAGAAGCAGAGGGAGCTCCACTAACAAGTATGCAGTCCTGATGGTACATCCCACACATGCTCCTGTATATGCACTTAGGTGCAGCATATGTGTGATAACTCAGGGGAAAGGAGGCAGGTACTGAGTAATGTGAAATATAATGCCTAAGTAATGATAGTCTAAGTGCCATAACAGCCGTGTGTGTGTGTGTGTGTGTGTGTGTGTGTGTGTGTGTGTGTGTGTGTGTGTGTGTGTGTGTGTGTGTGCGCGCGCGCGCATACATATTCATCCTGAACTGTTTGCATTTTTTCAGATAGTGACTTATGGAGGAAGCCAGACACTTTTACATGAGTTGGTGTTACATATTCTTGGCATCAAATATGGTATGTTACGAAACAACCAATAAATAATTCACTGCTCCACAGGTATATGTAGCAAATTATTTATTAGCTGTTCAACACATATACCAGTGGCATATTATGAAAATAAGCAAACAGCTTTGAAAAGCAACTGTTTCCAACTCAGGTGCAATATCAGCTGCAATACTAGCCACATAAGCTATATTAAGCTAATATGACAAAACAGGACTGGAACCCAGGCAGCAGTTTACATTCACATTAGTAAGTGAGGAAATTGCTTGTAATGATTTTTCACTGCTAATGTCTTATCTATCATCCTTTTCTGCACTAAGTATGGGAACATTTTTTGTGTGTGAACATTATTACAGCACGTTCCTGAGACTAATGCTGTGCTAGTAGTAAGTTTAGGCTTAAATAAAAACTATTTACTCCATCTATGTAGTGGTTCCAGTGTTCTGCTGCTCAGCTCTCACCCATGAATAAAAGCAAATTAACAGAAAGGGTAGTATGTGTACCTCAGTTACCCGATGTCGGGAGTGGGATGCAACACATGTTTTAAATGCTTGCTTGTATTTGCAGAAAGTAATAAGAATAAACCAAGCCTCTGTTTGATTTTTGTCTTAGTTATAAGAAATGTACTGTATATTGATGCTTCAAAGGGCATCACAATGCACAGTTTCCTGTCATGGGGATATAGTAATGAACCACGTACCATCTGTAGTTGAACTAATATGTTTTCTCTCTGTTCTGGTACTTTGACTCTGCAGTCTCTGTATAGTAAATGCATTCTTTTGAAGTGTGTTGCCCAATCTCATCTTGGCTCCTTATGAAATGCAGTGTAAGTCATAATATTATTATGTTTATTATTTACATTTGCTGTGTTTTACTTGTCATGTATTTTGTCTGGATGTGCACAGATCATCATTGAAAGGAGTTCACACTACAACACAGATGAACCTTCAATGTAGATTTATGAAAATAAATAGCATAGGAGACAGAGTAAAAAAAGAAACCAAAAGTTATGACTGAGAGAATATTACACAGACGACATCCAAATAGTGTATAATCCAAACCAGGAAAGCAAAAATAATAAAAAAATAATTTAACTTGCTAATCAAAAGGGTTTGATTTCAATCTTATTAAATAGTTAGAGGGGACATTAGTCACAAATGTCAGTGCAAACATCAAAGATGAACATGGGTAAAATTTGCAGACATAAGCTGAAAGAATGATGAATGACTTCTTCTGTATGCTTGTAGACATGCAGTTCCTAAGCCAAAAAAGTTGTTCAAGAAACACTGTCTAATATTCCAGACCAGCCCTGTTAGGGTTTGTCATTTTGGATCTGTTACTTATTAACAAGCTGTGTAAATGCAAATACTTCAATACAGTGCATTCACAGGACACATTCTGTCCTTTAATACAATTGAATTAAATACAAATCTGGCATTGCTACTACAAGTTTCCATCAATCCTTTCCACATTTCCATGATGCTTTACAGTAATAAATAGCACAATTGATCATTTGTCAGTTATTTGTCCGATTAGCTCCAGCTGTCATTAGTCCGGAACTGAACAGTTGCAAAGGGTACTTCTTATATTCAGAAACAAGTCTAGAGGCTAGCAATCCATAGATTTCATGCTTTCCTCAATTGCTGTCCATAAGCCTTAGCTCAGTTGCTTTCTCATGCCAGATGTATGTAAGTCCAATATTCCTGTTCATTTCTGTTGTCAGCTTTCTTGAGCCACTGACCATATGCACATTTCCAACACAAAATGTTTGTATTCTGACCCAGTACAGACTGTCAATATGCAGCCCTTGTTCTGTATCTTTCATTTTTATTTAACAAACATTTTGGCTATGCCTATGTAGAAAATGGAAATATTACTGAAAAAGTAAGTAAATAAATAAATGTCTTGAGACCACTAAAACAACCACAATTTTCTGTCCCATGTTAGAGTCCTTAGCTGCTTAACCAGATTCTCTGTTTGCATTCTCCACACTGTATATATTCACCCATTCATGCAAATATATATATATATATATATATATATATATATATATATATATGTGGACTCCAAGTCAGACTGGCGACCAGTCATGAGTGGAGTCCCACAGGGATCAGTCCTGGTTCCTCTCCTGTTTGGCATCTACTTCTCAGAAGTCCAGGTCAACACGGAGGGACTCTGACTGACCAAATATGCAGACAACTGCAAGCTGGGAGCCATTATTAGCTCCCCAGGTGATGCAGACATCCTACAGAGAGGCCTCACTGAAACCAATGACTGGTGTTGAAACCATGGCCTTAAGCTTAATGCCAAAAAATACATAGCCATCCCCTTTGGGAAAAACTCAGTTCCCGCTAATCACCACATCGATGTGAGCCCACTGAACACTGAAGGCATTATAAGAGATCTGGGGATACAGATTGACAGCAACCTCTCCTTCGACCACCACATTGCCACTGTGGTCAGAAAGTCCTTCTATGTGGTACATCTCATTACCAAGGGTTTTGTATCCAGGAAGAAAGAGGTCACCATCTCTCTCTCTACTCTTCCCTCATTAGATCAGTCATTGAGTATAATGTCCCATTTGGCATGTACCTCATTAGACATCTGCAACAGTTGGAGAGGTCACAAACGTACCTCACAAAGAGGATCCTACGCCTTAAACACATGCCCTATATGGACAGATTCAAAAAACTCCAACTATTCTCTGTCTCATATCGTCTACTAAGAGGCGATCTCTGCTTGACTTACAAAGTCATTTCTGACCCAGCTCTGTTAGAAATGCTACATCTAAAGAAATCCCAATCCCTCCACATCACACACTCCAGAGACCTCAACCTCATTACCCCAATCAACACAACATGCTGGAGGGACAAGTTCATAACCCAGAGACTACCCATGCTCTGGAATAGACTTCCCATACATGCCAAGCACAGCACCTCACTAGCCCTCTTCAAGTGAAATCTTGATAAGTGGATGGGTAATAGAAAGTTCACCCTGGGAATCACTCCAGTGGCTCTACTTGATAGAGGCATTGGGAACTAACAACGAGCAGCACAATGCCAGGGCACTTCTATGGGCTAGGCTTGTAAAGGCCCCAGGGCCATTAGCTTAGTAGCTTAGCACACACCTATGAACATATGAACCTATATATGTATATATATATATATATATATATATATATATATATATATATATATATACACATACATACACAGATATATGTCTGTAAAACTATCTGAAGACATCAGTATAGTTGAACATTCTGGGCCGGATTCCAAAAGACTTGCTGTCAGTGTAAGTGACCACTTACATTCTTACATTGAGATCAGGTGTTTTGGAATCTGGCCCCTTTTGTAAGCCTGCTTATAGGTAGGCATTAAATCGAAATTAAGTCATGTACACCGAGAGCAAGTCTTTCAGAATCTTTCTTTCTTGTGAGTCTCACTGTAAACCTATAACTCAGATTACTTTATCATGTATGAGCTATTATCTAGTGAAATTTAATTTAATTTAGCAATTCTCATTGCATGGCTTTACATAACAGAGATATGGGTTGGGCACAGGCAGCCCCTGGCACCAGGAATGGAGTGCTGGAAGGAGCATTCATTTACATTTTGTCTTAAATGACATCACAGATCAGCAGAGGGAATGGAATGGTGGAGTATTTTGGTTAATGATCATCATAGCTTTATTTTTTTTAAACTTTTCTGGTAAGATTTCTTTCAAAGGTGAATAAATATTTTGACTACATTCAGTTATCAGCATTTTTAAAATCATATTTCACACTTCTGTATTCACCCTTCTACTTGCAAAATTTAAAAGCCTGATAATTGAACATCTTGCAAGTAAAGAAGTTGGGATATATGTCACAATGTCAAAACAGATTGTCTGATCCTGGAATAGCTTATCCTTTACTATTACAGCTAATATGATGTAACAAATGAAGAAGATAATGAAGCTTTAAGTGTCTGGCAACTTAGCAAAAGGCTTCAGTCTGTGAAATGATAATAAAATTAATTGTATGGTTGGATCTGAGTTTGATTCAGACAGTCTCCATGTGTTTACTAGGCAAGCATGAGCAAGTCATTTACTCAGGCAGCATTCATGCCACCCTGAAAAGGAACTTATGTCTATTAGATTCAGCAAATATATTCACAGAAAAGTGCCTTGTTAGTCATACTGTTTGCATCAGAGCCTTAAAGCAATCATTTTTCATTTGTTTGATACCAGCTTAGTCTAAGGTTTTGCCCAGCATGAACTCTAAGCCAGTGCATTGGCATTTTAAGATTGTCTGCCAACTCATAATACTCAGCCATACAGCTGTACACTGTGCAGTAGATATATAACTGGTCTAACAAAAAAAAAAAAAGTTATCCACTAGATAGTGATGTGGGTAAAATAGGTAGCCCTTGGCTGAGACAGAAAAAAACATTTAAGTAAAATGTCGCTGAGCTAAATGTCCAATTATATAAGTCATATACAAGTCAGAAAATACTGTAAAAAAACAGCCACTAAATATATAAAAATGGTGCTCAGCAACATTCTAATGAGGCTGATTTACCAGGTTACAGAGTTCAGAAAAGACATGTGACACTTACCAAAAAAATAACGAAAAAAACATCTGGCTAGTTGGAGCACACCCAGTATTTCAGCATATGTGTTGGAAATCACAGATATTTAGAAGTGATTATGCTGCAGTTATGCTGCATGGTACTACAGCATACAAGACAGGGTTGCACTCCCTCAAGCAAAGGTTTAGGCAGGTAAAAAATGCCATAGATTGTTAACCAAACCCTGAGGGATGTCACATATTCTGATGGAGCAGGACACCTCAGCCAGATAAATAACTAACCAGGAATCATTATGGTATGTGGGTAATATAAAAAAATATAGCAAATAAAAAGGTAGCTCAAGCAAGAAACAAGCCAAAATGTACAGAAAAAATATGTGGGCAACACCCTTGTCCATAAAATGTTTGTATAAAGCATTTGTGCCTACTCCTCTCCTAATATCTGATAGATATTGATATATCAATTATCTTTTAATTTTCTATTAGTTTTACCAATATAGATTTAAGTTTGTAGTATTAAGTGTTCTTAAACAAAATATTAGAGGGGGTGGCATTGGTTTTTTTTTTTGTTTTTTTTTAATTGATAGGGAAGAGTATAGGTGGATTTTCTTTTTAGATTGAACCACACCTCCAGTTTAAATAAAGCTGTGTCAGTTAAATCTGTTTCGAAATACAAACATTTTAGATGAAAATGGTGTATTTTTATTGAATGTTTTATAACGTCATTGCAACCAATTGTTATTTAATGAGTATTGTATAGGGAAGAAAACTTTGAATGCCTGATGAAGCATTGGTATGGTGTGAAAACTTGGGTTTTGCTTTTTATTAAACTCTTAAGAATTTAACTGAGCAGGTAATACCTACAGGGTACGAATGGAACCACATGATGGCTGTGAATAGGTCATCTGATAAGAAGCCATACTAATAAGTATACTGTCCAATTTAGCCACAGTCTCCTTCCAAATACAGTGGTGATATTATGAGAATAGCACAGGCCTCAGCATCCGGGATATTTAAAACATTTCTTCATGTCTATTTGAAACACATTAGTAAGTACATCAAATTCCACTGAAAGACATCAGGGGTATTGTCCTTCCATGGAAGCCTTTTAAAAGGTTGCTAGAATGCCTACTGTACCTGATGCCACAGGAGGTACACGTGATAATGCAGGCCACATTAGTCCTGAAGCACTATGATAAATCTACAACAGGGAACTATTTTATCAACTGCCAGTCTGAGGTCAATCCAAAAAGATAATCACAAGTATTGATGCCCGTCACCATGGCAGTGCACATAGTGCATGCAGTTAATGGCATCGGCCATGTACTTAGTAATGACCATATAAATCACAAAAATGTATTATATATAGCTAGATCACAACTGATAAATGACAAATACAACAACAAACACACACACACACACATATATATATATATATATATACACAGACTATAACATGATATAAATCTATCCATTTCTTTCTATCTTTCGATAGATATGTCTTACAGTCATGGATGATGGCACTCGTAAGACTCTGGATACTGCAAGGGGAGCATACAACTCAGTCTATGTGCTGATGCAATGTTTCTTGTGTCACACTATCTTGAATCAAGGGTTGCAGTATACTTGTACTGAAGACCATCTCCCGCATTAAGCTGCCAACTGAAAAATGATGTTCCGCATTCTGATGTGGCCTAGACAAGAAGGCAATCTGCCCACATGAAGGCATGCATGGGTTGTGTCAACACAGAACATTAGGCATTGCCCAAAGGTGCAATAAAAGAAAGGAGACACACATTGTATATACTAGAGTACTACATGACATCAAGCCCCAAACTCTGGTGCACCAGATGCAGACCTGATATAGCATAGCAACTGTTACCTAGGTAAGGCAGTATTGTAAAATATGCAAGCAGTGAAATGATTTTGTTAAGCCTAATGCAGTTCTGAGTGAGCACCCATTTCATATTGTTTCTTGTACCTGTTAGCCAATCTAGCACCTTAGACATAACAAAAATATCAAAATGATTCAGGAAATGTACATTACTAATATAAGTGCACAGGAAATAATGCATGGAACAATTTGTGTGTTAGCACACCAGTAATGCAAAAGATTTATCGGTAAAGCTGGCATCTAGGCAAACTGAAGATAATATAGCACATAACATCAGACATATACTTATACATACCCAAACATACATTATGCAAGAAATGGTCTACACATTTATTTTTGACATGGCTACACAAACAGCAATATATCTGTTTCATCTCAACACAAGAATGCAAATAATAGTGCACAGTCAGGAACATTAAAATTATTGCATCCAGGGAAGCATATGCTTGTTACATTACTAGATCTAGAAATAAACTCATCTGTGGTAACAGTCATAGTATATATGTTGTATTTTAATTCTGCACATAGGCTATGTACCACAGAGACAAAGTGATTTTTCCTTTGACAGTACTGAAGTGTTCTGTACAAATAGCTGATTTCATGCTGAGATGGGTGGAGACAGAAACAGCATTACAGTACAAGTCCAAAATCTTGAGTACACCTTTGTACACACACATTTAGTGCAGCAGTGAAACTAAAGTTTATGTATCAGCAACAGACAGGAACACATATGAACATATGTGCAATGGTAATATACTTACTTGGCTGCCATATGCTATAGATCATAGCATGCCAGATAAGAGAAAAGGGATAAATGTACATTATCACATGTAAAGCACAAACACCTTCTGGTACAGATGTAGGCATTGTGCATTTAGTGAGTAAGGTCAGTGTTACTTAGATAGTGTGCCTGCAACTTCCATGTCCATACTGTCCTGGTGTGCTTCCACACTGCTAATAGTCCTGGACATGACCATGGTTAACAGCTGATGACATAAAAAAGTCTGATAGTGATGACTGTAACCAGGAGATGCGTAGAACAATGAACCACCTTGGGCATCTTTACAGAGGCAGGTGCATGTTGACAATTTCCATTGTCTTTGAGTACTTATTGCGACCATGATGTGTAATATACCCCCACTATATGAGGTTTGGCTTGCACATTCACACAGACAGGAACAACTATCTGCCTATGAATTTTAGTTCCAAATGTTCCCAGTTGCACTTGAGTGTTCTCATTCACACATGCTGCAAACATGGTAATCTCATATCCATAGCCAGATATCAATGGTAGCTGAATGGTGCATATATAAGAATATGGCATGGTTTATGTATTATCCAGAAAAGGTATGATCTGTATACCAACATGTAGTTGGTGGCAATGGTGGAAATGTCACAATCAATGTAGACCAACTACATTGATAGTTTTATGTTCCATAAGAGCTATATGATGAGCAACTCTGGTAATTTCACTCATCAGTCTAGATACAGTCCTACTCATCCATGCCATGTCAGACACAATCGGATGACTATATTCATGCATAGTTGCTATGAACTGTACTCATCTATTTCTGAGATATTTTAATTAAGCTCCTCAAGTTCAAGAGGTACAATAACAAGCAGTGAAAAAGATCAGTCATTGTTCCCAATACAATCAGCATCCCAAAATCACAGGGCCTAACCTTAAGAGACAAAGTCCACTTTCATTATAACACAGTCCATAAATCAGATGATGTGAAAGTGTTTTGTGCATGAAGCATGTGGCATGAATAACCACTGTGTTGTGGTCCACCTTGTCATCTACTTTTGTATACTGTGGAGAATGTGCCGACCAAACTCACTTTCCTCTAATGACTTCTCAACTGTGACATCAGCTGCAGCTGAGGAATGTACCATGTCATGGCAATCTCTGTCTTGGTTGTCAATGGCCACAATGTCAAGGCCAGTGGTCTGATCATCTGGTCATGTCTGTCAGACCACATCTCTGAGCCATCACTTTGTTCAGCAAGTTTAATGTTTGCAAAGTCCAGTTTCAACAACCAGCTCCCTTTCCAGATAAATCCCATGGCTGAGAGCTCTCTACATGAACATGTTTCTGTCAGGCTGGGGAATCCAAGGACCTGTATCCAGTGGCGAATGCAAGGTGCATGTCACAAGAATTCACCAATACTACAGCTCTCTGCAGGATTAGCATCTTGCGTAATTGATGATGATTGGTCTAAAGTATCAAAGACTAGGTTATTTACTAGTTGCTAAAATCAAAAAAGTTAAATTAATTTCTAATTCCTTATCAAAACATTTTATTTATTTGTTTGTTTCATTGGTTCATAGGAGGTTACTAGGCTAGTGGTCCTACAACCTAGCCATGTTAATCCCAAGTATCCCCATTGGTCTTTTTGAGTAGTTTGCAGAATGATTTTATGAACAGAGCAGGTCTGTGATCAACACAGGTTACCCCTGTCAATCAGGGACATAGGTGCCACCCCAGGGGTTGATTTGCAGTCTCCCATCCAATTATCTAGTTTGTGTTTGAATTGGGTCAGTGAGGAGCTCTGTTTTTTGTGAATAGGAAGTCTATTCCAGAGAAGCGGCAGTCTCTGTGAGACATATTTGTCTCTCCAGCATGTTATGTTAATTTCACAAGCTAAGTTGAGATGCTTAGAGTTGGTAACGCTTGTGCCATTTGACTTGCAGATTTCTATTAGTGCAGGTTTGGAGATTTCCCTATAGGCGAGACACAAGTCACCTCTCAGCAGCTTTTAAGATACAGAGTGATGTGTGAGGACTTTCAGCCTGTCCATGTAGGTCTGGGTTTAAAGTCCTTGTATTTTCTTAGTGAGAAACCTCTGAGGTCTCTCCAGCTGGTGCAGGTGGCTGGTCAGGTGCACACAAAAGGGTGCATTATACTCTATTAGTGGTCTGATGAGGGTCGAGTACAGTGGAGATGTTCTTCGTGTTTCACTGTTGCAGTCATTACATTTGGGTTATCCTGCTGGCAGGTTGCCCTCAGTTGGCCTGAATTCCAAAGTCTTGGGTCCTGCATCAGTTGCTGTTGCCCCCACCCTGACGTCAGGTTGTCAGGGGTATAAAAGATGCAGCCAACGCCATTTTCTTCAGTCTTTCTTGCCACGCGGTGCCCGAAACAGAAGCAGTTCACAAGTGCCGGTCAGCTGACTCCTGAGATTTTCGTGTTCGAGTTTCAGATCTGAAGACTTCATTAAAAGCTAAGTACCCCATTGGGGAAACTTTTTTCTTGCTCCAGACCAATGTCAGAAAAAGTTAATAATTGTATTTCTTGTGGGAAGCAAATACCTCATAAGGACTTTCATTCTTATTGTATTCCTTGCCTAGGCCCTGACCATGGCGTTTTTAGTTGTCGGTTTTGTGATAGATTTAACCAACGCACTATTAAGCGTCGGTACGATTTTGCATTAAGCTATTTTGGGCGAAGATTTAATAATACAATGTCATCGGATAGCCATCTGACTACTGGAGTTCACAAAAAAATGCAAAAAAAAAAGAAAAAGACAGGCAACCGAGGTCCAAAACTGACGACGAAGCTTCTCCTAAGCCAGTCGCTGGTACGCGGTTCTCAGTGAGGTGCTTTTGCAGCCCCTGACACCCGCTACTTTACAGTCGCAGGCCGCTACCGACTCCCACGTGGAGTCGGCCAGGCCACTGGAAACTCAAGGTATTGATGCCTCGGAGACTATTCCCTCAGATGGGTCTGGAGCCGCTGAGCAGGCATTGGCTTCTGAGGGTGTATTCAGACCTAAACAATTATACATTAAACGACTTCAGCTTCAAAGGCAAAGACTAAAGTACCTTTAAAGGCAAAGAAACAAGTTCACCAGCCACATGGACAGACCTCCATGCCCAAAAAACAGATGCTCAAAATGGCCGAAGACTTAATTACCTTGATCAGGGGTTCCCATCACCCTCCTGATAAGAGGCCTAGGCAAGAGACAGGCTATGAATCTTCAGATCAGGTTTCCATTTCTTCTGATTCCTCTTCTGACCAGGAATATTCTCTTTCCCCCTATGAGGATTCTGATGCTGAAGAATCTATTCCTTCAGCTTCTCCTCCTGAGGACTACTCTTTTGGGGAAACCTTGCATACCACGAGGGAGCACTTCCACTGGGAGAGCCAAGATTTTTCTGAATCTAAGAAGAGGCTCAGAGACTTCCTTTTACTACCTCAACATAGGCCTCTAGCTATTCCACCTGTATTAGACATTGTAGATGACGTGTTCTCAGAGTCTAGTCTGACCCCTGACTCCTTACCTCCAGCTCCTGTTAAGCCGGACAGATACTACAGGGTTCCTGACTCTCATAAATTCCTTTTCAAAAACCCTGCTGCAGACCCAGAAACTATTTCTCAGGGTCCCAAAGGGGTCAAGGCTTCCACTGCAAAAAATCCTACCCCCTCTGACAGAGATTCTAGGGCACTGGATAGATGGGGAAAAAAGATTTACACATCTGCTACCTTGCCTATAAGGGCCTTAAATTGCCAGTTTCATATGCTCAAATATCAGCAATATATCATGGCACTGCTTAAACAGAAAATGTTGGTAACTTCTGAATGTGCAGAAAACAAAGAAATGCAGGATTTATTGCATGCAGCTGAACAAGTTGGAAAGCATACTTTACAATGTGGTTTTGATTCTCTGGAGGCCTCCTGCAAGGCCGCTATTATGGGTTCTGTCATTATGAGGCATGCTTGGTTAAAGGAACAAAATCTACCTGATCATGTCAAAGCAAAATTATTAGATGCTCCATTACAACATGATACCTTGTTTGGTGTTAAGGCAGAAGAGGTGTTAAAGAAAATGGAGGACAAAGCTAAATCTATGCAAACAGTCAAGGATTTCTTACACGTACAGCCACCTATGTTTAGCAGACACTGGCCTACAAAGAATTGGTCCTTTCCAGTGTCAGACAGACCTCAAAGGGCCAGATCCAGATGCCCTAGAGGCAGATCCCAGCCGCAAGGTTCGTACAGGTCTAAGCAATGGGGTGTTTCTACCTCCAAAAGTGGAGAAGACAAATCACAGCCATAGAGGAAACAGTCCCAATGACTCCCCCCTGCCTGCACTAAGCACTTATCTTCTGGCAGCACCCTTAGGGGGAAAACTAGCACTTTTTTCTCAAAATTGGCACATTATAATCCAGGACAAATGGGTTCTAGACATAGTGTCACAATGTTACAGATTTCACTTCCATACCCTGCCAAGGGCAAATGGTTGGTCAGACCTGCCAAACAATCAATGGGCAGAGGCTCAAAAACAAGTCACATCTCTCATGGACATGGGGGCTATTCAACAAGTGCCACAGCGAGAGCAGGGACAAAGATTTTACTCAAGGCTGTTCTTGGTACCCAGAAAGGACAAAGCATGGAGACCAGTACTGGACCTATCTATTCTAAACACTTTCCTGGATATACCAAAATTCAGGATGTTGACCTTACAGCAGCTTCTGCCCATGCTGGGCAGCAAGGCTTGGCTCATGACTTTAGACCTAAAAGAGGCATACCTGCATGTCCCAATCAGACAATCATGCAGAAGATACCTCAGATTCAAGGCTGGCTCAAAGCATTACCAATTCTCTGCACTGCCCTTTGGCTTATCTACTGTTCCCAGGGTTTTCATGAAGTGCCTGGCACCAGTAATTGCTTTCTGCAGACAAAGAGGAATACAAATATATCCTTACTTGGACGACTGCCTCATTCAAGCAGAGAACAAGGACATTCTACTACGGCATCTGACGTTTGTGAGAAGAATTTTAACATGCCTAGGGTACACAGTCAATGAAAATAAATCAAAACTAGTACCACCTCAAGAGATAATATTCCTGGGTTCAAGCTTAAATGCAACTGCCCAGATGGCTTATCTCATGCCAGACAAACAAAGGCAACTGACTACCTATTTCAAGGGAATGGCAACAAAGGCCCAGTTATCTGCAAGAAAAATTCTGCAGGCTTTGGGCTTCATGGCATCCTGCATCCTACTAATTCCATATGCAAGACTGCATATGAGGAAACTTCAATGGTACTTAAAAAGTGTCTGGACACAACATTGCCACAGCCTGGAAACAATTACTGATAAAGACAAACAATACCATGGTCAGGTGGTACATAAACAAGCGGGGGCACTCATTCTTACCCCCTTTGCAGACTAGCCATGGCTTTATGGGACACAGCATTGACTTACCAAGTTCATCTGCAGGCACAATACCTGCCAGGAAAGGAAAATTCTCTGGCAGATGAACTAAGCAGAAACCTCATGGATCCCCACGAGTGGCACCTGGATCCACAAGTCTTCAGCATGATAACAAAGAAACATAGATCTATTTGCCTCCCCTCACAACAATCAACTAAAAAGATTCTGCACAAGGACTTATCACAGACAAGCATGGAAAGTGGACGATTTATCTTTTAACTGGACAAACCTATCAGTATATGCCTTTCCTCCACTGCCTCTCCTCCCCAAGGTACTCCTAAAGGTCAGACACGAGAAACCAAATATGATTCTGATTGCCACAGACTGGCCACGCCAGTGCTGGGATCCGATCTTAAGGAACTTGTCTCAATGCCAAGCCTGGACCTTACCTCAAATACCTCATCTACTGTTCCAACAAAACAATCAGATTCTGCACAGCCAACTCAGGACCCTAAACCTGGCGGCATGGCGGATAATGTAGCCATACAAAGCACACCTCTCAGTAAAGCTGTGATGGATGTCATTTCAGAAGCCAGAAGGCCTAGTACTGGAAAATCCTATGCTGGAAAATGGAAGAGATTTTGTGCTTGGAACCAAACTCAAGGAACTGATACAGCTGTCCCAAATATTCCTCAGATTTTGCAATACTTAACTGAGATGCTGGACAAAGACCTATCTTTTTCATCAATTAAAATCCATGCCTCTGCCATTTTGGCTCATTACAATGCAGAGCCACCACTCTTTTTTCATCCTTTATTAAGGCAGTACCTCAGAGGAGCCAAAAATTTAAGGCCTCCAAGGAGAATGCCAATACCTGCATGGGACATCAATTATGTCTTGGAAAAACTCACCCTACCTCCTTTTGAGCCAGCTGCTACTGTGGATATAAAGTTTTTATCTTGGAAAACAGCTCTGCTCCTAGCAATAACTTCTGCAAGATGAGTGTCAGAGCTACAGGCTCTCATGGCTGTGGAACCCTTTATCATTTTTTATCCAGACAGGGTCTCTCTGAGAACAAACCCTACATTTATGCCTAAGGAGGCGTTCAGTGTAGCCCTTAACCAAACTATTCATTTGCCAACCTTTTATCCAAATCCACAGAACAAGGAGGAGAAAATTCTGCATTCTTTGGATGTACACAGACAACTTAGATTCTACTTGGACAAAACTAAAGTTTTCAGAAAGACAGAACAATTACTAGTGGCATATGATGCAGGACCACAAGGAAAGGCTATCTCCAAGCAGACTATTTCAAAGTGGATAGGTCACTGCATTCGTTTCTGCTACTCACAGCATGGCAAACCAGTGCCTAAGGGCATTAGGCCACATTCAACCAGAGCTGCAGCCACTTCTGCAGCCTTTCTCAGGGGAGTAACAACCAAAGACATTTTAGAGGCTGCTACTTGGAGTTCAGTGCATACCTTTACAAAACATTACAATCTACCACTTTACTCTAAATCCAGGGCAGGTTTTGCCACTGCAGTTCTGCAGGGCCTCATAGCCACTCCTAATGCTGTTTATCTCCAGCCCCCCCAACCATAGCTTTGGGACTCTACCCAAATGTAATGACTGCAACAGTGAAACACGAAGAACATAGTACAATTGTGTACACCTACCATAAATGTAGATGTTTGAGTGTATTCACTGTTACAGTCCAGGTTACCCACCCGCCATCCCCCTTATTTTTGCTGGAACGTATCTTTACTTCTCTGATCTATACAACCTATGTGGTGTATTTGCTTGTAGATGAAGCTAAAGTTTATTTTGGTGCATGTATGTTTTATTTACATATATTTAGCCTACCTTTTTGGGGACACCTGACATCTGGGGCAAGAAAAACTGAAGAAAATGTAATTGGCTGCATCTTTTATACCCCTGATGACCTGACTTCAGGGAAGGGGCGACAGCAACTGATGCAGGACCCAAGACTTTGGAATTCAGGCTGACTGAGGGCAACCTGCCAGTAGGATAACCCAAATGTAATGACTGCAACAGTGAATACACTTGAACATCTACATTTATGGTAAGTGTACACAACTGTACTTTTTAACATCCCATGACCTTGCTTATGAGGTGTGCTATGTAGAAATCTTTCACTGTGGATACTTTGTGGTCAAAGTTCAGATTGCTATCAACCTGTATTCCCAAGTCTTGCACCACTGGGTTGCAACTTGGGGGGGGGGGTGCTTTCAATATTGTAATTTGTAGGGAATACCGTTTTGCTAAATGGAATAATAATGCATTTTTTTGCATTTAGTTTCAGACCATGGCTTTGGCACCAGTCATCTGTTTGTGTTAGCCCTCCTTGTAATATGTTGACATTGTTGGGGGACTCAGTGATTGCTCCCAGTCTACAATCATCAGGAAACTTGGTAAGCCAAAGGCCATATACTTTGGCCTGGACTTCTGAGAAATAGATGCCAAACAGTAAGGTACTGCACTGGTGATCCATCTACTGGTGGAACTGGAGTCACCAATTTTGATAGTTCTGTCAGTCAGCCAAATGGCTACCCATCTAGTAATATATGGGTTAATCCCTATCTCAGAAAGTTTCTCAATGATGCCAGAGTGGGGAATTGTGTTGAAAGCCTTAGCAAGGTCAAGATAAGCTGTGTGTACTGTCTTGCCTTCATCCATGACTTTGGTGACATTCTCAAAGAAGTCTACCAGGTTTAGTAAGCATGATCTACCCTTAATAAAGCCAAACTGCACTGGGTCCAGTGTTTGGAGGTCACTTATTTGTTTGTTTATAAGTTCCATGGCAATTCTTTCCATTGCCTTGCAGATGAGGCTGTTTAGACTTATAGGTCTGTAGTTCCCAGGGCCAGTTGTTGGCCCCCTTTTGTGCAAGGTGACTACTGTTACTGTTATCCATTCTGCAGGAACATAGCCAGTTCTTAAGCTATGATTAAAGAGAAATTCAAGTGGGTCTACTAGGTCTTGTTTTAGATTGTTTAGTAAACAACCCATAGTATTATCTGGTCCCACTGAGGCTGTGTTTTTGGCTTGGAGAGTGCAGAGATGACCTGTTCTCTAGAAATACTAGGCAAAGGGCTGGTGTCAGGTATGCTTTGAGATATAGTAGGTGAGGATAGGGGTTGAAGTTTGTGATGAATCTGTCAGCTAACAGGTTGGCAATATCTTCCAATGTAGTATCAGTGATCTCATCTACAACCAGCTCGGCACATAACTGGGCATTCCCTTTTAGACCCTGGATGTAGTTAAAGAATGCCTTAGGATTATTTTGGCTAGGGATGTGATTTTAGTTTTTTAATTTGCTTTAGAAGACTTTACAAGATTTCTGATTTTCTTGTTTAGGCTTAGGAGGGAACTCTTCCTGTACAAAGTGATATCCATCTTGTTTTGTACAAGAGTTTCTTCCTCTTGTTATATAATCTGTTTATACCTGAAGTCCACCTCAGAGTCTTTTTTTACGGGAAGATCTGGTTTTGATCTAGTCAGGTACAGCAGAGTTTATGCAGTCACTTAAGTGTTTGTACAGCATTTGCGTGCACTTCTGCATAGTGATCATTGATGTCTGTAATTGCGGGAGGTATGAAGCATTTTATACAATCGCTTAGTAGGCTGTAGTTAGCTTTTGTTCATTGTTTGCTTATTCATATATGTATTTACTTTTATTTTAAAATTTGTTTACCTGCTAAGTGATCTGGTCAAATTACCCTTTTCAGTCATGACCTAGAATCAAAACATGACAAAAGAAACATCCACAGCAAAATGAGAAAATCACACACATAGTTTGCATCCTTAACAAGTATACAGTAAGATAATGGAGAAAGTTACCATATTATTATATTCAGCTTGTTTACGCATAAGAGGTGTACATACAGTATGTACAAATGCATACATTTACAACTAGACACTGTTCAGCAGGTAGATTAGGGTAATAAGAGCATTAGCCAGTATCACGAAAGCATGTACATTTAGCACATTCATGAAGGCATTCTTTCAGTGATTTTTTTTTAAACTAATGTGTAAATTCTGTATATTATTTAGGAGGTTGTTCTAAAATGAAGGCCTGTTTCTACAAAAGGCATTTTCTCCTATTGCCTGTTTAAATCTAGGCCTAGAAAATATGAGAATGTTGTCTTGGCTGCTTCTAAGTAAATAGCTTTGATCTCTTACGTGGAATTTCCATTTAAGTGGTGGGCAGAATCCTGGGTGAAGAATTTTGAATACAGGGGTACCTAGTAAAAATGTTATCCTTTTAACTATTGGGAATGAATAGAAAGTATGTAATACATCACAGTGTTGTAAGTATGGGTCTGTTAAGGGTGCAAATCTACTTATTTTTAATTCTGTGGTTTGTAGATTTTTGACAATTGTAGACCAAGTGCAAGGTAAGTAGCAGAAGAGCAATTCAAGTTTGGGAACTAGAACATTAAAGGAAAACTGCACCCACAGACTCAAAAACATGTTTAGTTCATCATGGTTTGGTGTTTCCTACATTTTGACACCACTCTGAGACTATTTAAAGCTTTTTAGATATTTTTATACGCAATTTCTTACTTTGAACACATGGGGTCTGGCATCGTGAAATAATTCTGAGTGTTTAGTCTGCCTTTAAGTATCCTAGAATGCATTGTTTGCCTCCAAAGAATTGCATCAGATCTGCCACATTTTTCCTAAAGCTCCTGTCAGTACACTGATTTTACAAGCATTCACTGCTGTGTTATAGTCACCTACTTTTGGTTAAAATGTTATCCTTTTTCAATAACTACTTCAAACACAAGTAGTGCAAATGATACAGAACAGAATTGAAAAGTGCATTTTATTGCTCTTTCTTCTTGGAAATGCTAACTTGATTTCTTTTGAGAAGGCTGAAATCTTGTTCTTCAAGGTGTCTCCCCTCCCCTTCACATCTACCTTCCCTAGCTGTCAAAGAGCTAAGGGTAATTTGGCCCATTATCTGCATGAGATTTACAGCTCACAGCAGGTTACCAGACTAATGTACTATTTTCTTGTCAGCCTTTCCTTCCTTACAGTGGGAGATGTTTTTTGTTGCACTCCTCCTGTCAAATTTAGAACCAAGCTCCATAGCACTGAGAATAATCACTGTTTTGTAAAGCATCAAACTCCCACTTATTTTTCCTTCCTGTTTGGTTAAATAGCTAACAAATGATGCACTATAAACACAAAATATTTCACAGACTTGCATGACAGCACCCACATGCTTTTTTAAGTGGTAATTTAAGAAAATTACAGTATTGCATACTTCTTGTAATCTGATGTAGTGCTGTCAATTAATTATGACAGACATCTGCTTCTTATATAAAAACATGCAATTAATGTCTACACATGGTCAATGCAAATTTATGCTCTTAGTTTTTGCAGCTGTTACCGTGCTTCTGCCTGTACTTTGTCACATATCAGTAGGGCTCTTCAGAAAAGTGAGATTATAGTTTGATATTTTTGCTAGGTTAAGAGTTGGCTGGGCAAGGCAGCTCTGACATCACAATGCGGGAGGTCCACTGCCTCTTCTATACAGCATGCAAATCAGGTGGGGATTACACCACTTTGGGGTAGGAAAGTTGGTAGCTAGAGAAAGAGCTCTGGAAGATGTGACATCATCATTTTAGAGCCAGCTACAAGTTTTTCACCTTGGTTTTCAAAGTGAAAGTAAAACAGTATGGAAAGGTTCATAGGTTCATACTAGGCTATCTGCCCTAGGGCATTTATAAGCCTAGCCAGAATGTGTTTGGCTTTCGCCACCCATTTTAAATTTATTTTGCTATGCCCTTTTTCGAGGTTAGTATACTGTGCCTCTGCCCCCTCAGAGGTAGGAAGCCTAACAGGGAAAACAGTTGAGTGAATTAGTTTTTAAAGCTGCATGCGTAATTTTTCAAGGCTGTATCAACAAACAGGGATTAAAAGAGACAGCAGGTTGAGCAATCTGCTTTAATATCCCATTGTTGTGAGCTTAGTCTCTGAGATATGAATGACTGTTATGAATTTCCTCTGAGCTTTCTTCTGATTTTTGGATGTCTGTTCGACTGAATTTTCAAAAGCATTCTAATGCAAAATTATATGATGGATTAAACTATCAGATGGCCCTATTAAATGGCTGTGTTTTCAGCATCACATGATAACATGTCCTTTAACTTTCATTTTGACATCAGTTCTATGATTTATTTTATTAATTTAACTCCATTAAAGTAGTGTCACAGATCCATTTTCCTAAGATGCACTAAAAGATCCACCTCCACTATCATGAGAGAGAAATATACAAGCTTCCTGGGAGTTCATACTGCTCACATGATTTCTGAAGCCAATTCATTTTTTAAAGACAAGCTGCAAAAGTTAGAATATATATATTTTCCATTATAGAATGCAGACATAAAAGGAAGGCAGACAGACCAGAAATACCAGATGTAAAATATCCAGTTACAATTTTATTATCTGACACTGTCACCTAGATCAGACGAAAATCTGTCATACACATACCTCTTAACTGCCAAGATTTTTGCAGAATGTCCATATTTTTGCCTCATATTTTTGTTGCATTCCTAATAAAATCTGTGATTTTATGGCAAATCATTGAAAACTGAAATCATTAAACAATGAGATACATCTGAGTTTCAGACTATATCCTTCAAAGAATACATGGTAACACAAATTCTACTATTCTAGAAACTTTTTAAGTTTATAAGGCCAATATTTAAAATTTGTCCCTGTTTTGAGGCCTTTGACTCTCATTATTTTAGGCTTTGTCCAGATTTCTTGTGCTAAGAAGTTCAGAGATATGCTTACACATAAGGTGCAAAGTGAATATGGATAGCTTCCACTATGACATCCAGAATTTCAGCTCCTCAAAACACAATTGTTCTATGCCAAAACTATTCTGTCAAGCATAGACAGTATCATGTAAGTGAAGGGGAAGAGAATTATGAACTGTCACACCACACACCCACACACACCCACACACACACACACACACACACACACACACACACACACACACACACACACACGCACAGAGTAAAACTAGAATTTTTGCATGTCCTTTTCTCTTCAGTGGGGACATTGACCCTTAGTAATTCACTTTATTATTCTTTTTCTGAGGTCATTTTAAAAAGTGAGCAAAATGCAAAGGCATAGAAAAATGAACAACCTCTGTATTTCTTTGCGGCAGCACAATCTTGGAGGGTTAAGAATAACTACCAATGTGACAAAAACACTTACCTCAATTAGGGGTCAACTAGGAATTGGGAGATATTTAACCGTGGAGTGCTGTTCAAAACCCAAACAAACCAACATAAATCAGCTGAAAACCATTAGAAAGGCAACTGTCACACAAAATACACAAATTTGAAATATAATTAATTAAATATCAAATAAAAATGTCTGTGAAACAGCCAGCTGTGCCATGACTTGACATGAAAAATGAAAAGAACACCATTGGTTCCAAAATGTTGCAATTGGGTGCAAGGTTTTGACAATTATGTTACTGTCATTAAATTCACAGAGATGCAAGGTAAAAGTTGCGATAGTTCACATGGTTGGAGTGAAAATGTTTAAAAAACTAACAGAAAGGCAAGGTACCTTTTCTCCAAACAGACATACCTACAACCAGTCTGTGACTTGAGTGATTGTTTTTTTCTCTGACTCACTCCTACCCAAGGCCAGCCCCTGCTCACATTAGTCATTATACTTTACAGCCCCCCCATCCAATATGGTGTCAGCAAAGGTGATTTATACATGTGGTGCCATCTTTGATTCCTAAAGCAGCTGTCCATACCCCTCTGGACGTCAGTATACCTTGAAGTAAGTGCTTATTCTTACTGAAACAATAGTTGCAAAGTTATTATAATATTTCAAGTATTTCTAGTATCCTGTCTCTGTTGTTTCTCCTATAACAGAAAGTGCAGTTTCTTTGAGACAATTGTTTAATATTTTGTACTGATGTTTTGTTTTTACAGCCTTATAGTTTTTGCTTAACATTTCCTCGTAATATCTTACCCAGCCACTGGGGATGCACAAGCAAGTGCATTTCTTTGTGCCGGTCCCAAGCCCGCATAAATGGGGAGGGTTGGGTCAGGAAGGGCATCCAGAGTAAAATTTTGCCAAATCACACATGCAGACAAAAGTACACATATACATACCGGATTGGTCGAGGCCCGGGTTAGCAACAACTGCCACCAGTACTGTTAGCCAACAGGGTGCTGGTGGAAATTGGGCTACTGTTGGCCAAAGGAGGAAAAGAGGCGGAAGGCATGGACGAAGGCAGGTAAAGGCTAGGACTGTGATAATGAGGGTCAGAATTTGAATGTTGGCAGTATGACAGGTATAGGGAGAGAGCTAGCTGATATGATGGACCGAAGGAAGGTTGGTATATTGTGTGTGCAAGAGACCAGATGGAAGGGGAGAAAGGCTAGATGTATCGGAGGCGGGTTCAAATTGTTTTATCATGGTGTGGATGGGAAGAGAAATGGCGTAGGTATTATCCTGAAGGAACAGTATGCTAAGAGTGTTTTGGAGGTGAAAAGAGTGTCAGATAGAGTGATGTTTATGAAGCTGGAAATTGATGGTGTAATGATGAATGTTGTTAGTGCATATGCTCCACAAGTTGGGTGTGTGATGGATGAGAAAGAAAAAATTTGGTGTGAGTTGGATAAAGTGGTGATGACTGTACCTAAAGGTGCGAGACTGGTGATTGGAGCAGATTTCAATGGGCATGTTGGTGAAGGGAACAGAGGGGATGAGGAAGTGATAGGTAGGTATGGTGTTAAGCAAAGGAATGCAGAAGGTCAGATGATAGTGGGTTTTGTGAAAAGGATGGACTGGGCTGTGTTGAGTACATATTTTAATAAGAGGGAGGCGCATAGGGTGACATACAAGCGTGGAGGAAGATGCACACAGGTGGATTATATCTTATGTAGAAGGGCCAGTCTGAAGGAGATTAGAGATTGTAAAGTGGTGGCAGGGGAAAGTGTAGCTAGGCAGCATAGGATGATGGTTTGTAGGATGACATTGGTGATCAAGAAGAGGAGGATGAGTGTGAGGGCAGCACCAAGGATCAAATGGTGGAAATTGAAAAATGGTAATTATGAGGTGATGTTCAGGGAAGAGTTAAGACAGGCACTGGGTGGCAGTGAAGAGTTACCGAATAGCTGGGTAACTACAGCAGCGCTAGTAAGAGAGATGGCTAGAAAGGTGCTTGGTGTGACATCTGGAAAGAGGAAGGAGGACAAGGAGACCTGGTGGTGGAATGAAGAAGTACAGGAGAGTATACAGAGAAAGAGGTTGGCGAAGAAGAAGTGGGATTGTCAGAGAGATGAAGAAAGTAGACAAGAGTATAAGGAGATGAGGTGCATGGCAAAGAGAGAGGTGGCGAAGGCTAAGGATAAGGTGTATGATGAGTTGTATAAAAGGTTGGACACTAAGGAGGGAGAAAAGGACCTGTACCAATTGGCTAGACAGAGGGACTGAGCTAGTAAAGATGTGCAGCAGGTAAGGGTGATAAAGGATAATGAGGGAAACGTACTCACACATGAGGAGAGTGTGTTGAGCAGATGGAAAGAGTACTTTGAGGGGCTGATGAATGAAGAGAATGAGAGGGAGAGAAGGTTGGATGATGTGCGGATAGTGAATCATGAAGTGCAGTGGAATAGCAAGGAGGAAGTAAGGATAGCTATGAAGAGGATGAAGAACAGAAAGGCTGTTGGTCCAGATGACATACCTGTGGAAGCATGGAGGTGTTTTAGGTGAAATGGGAGTGGAGTTTTTAACTAGATTGTTTAATGAAATCTTGGAAAGTGAGAAGATGCCTGAGGAATGGAGAAAAAGTGTTCTGGTACCGATTTTTAAGAATAAGGGTGATGTGTAGAGCTGTAGTAACTACAGAGGGATAAAATTGATCAGTCGCAGCATGAAGTTATGGGAAAGAGTAGTGGAAGCTAGGTTAAGAAGTGACATGATGATTAGTGAGCAGCAGTATGGTTTCTTGCCAGTAAAGAGCACTACAGATGCGATGTTTGCTTTGAGAGTGTTGATGGAGAAGTACAGAGAACATCAGAAGGAGTTGCATTGTGTCTTTGTGGATTTAGAGAAAGCATATGACAGGGTGCCTAGAGAGGAGTTGTGGTGTTGTATGAGGAAGTTGGGAGTGTCAGAGAAGTATGTAAGAGTGGTACAGGATATGTACGAGGGTAGTGTGACAGCGGTGAGGTCTGCGGTGGGAGTGATGGATGCATTTAAGGTGGAGGTGGGATTACATCAAGGTTCAGCTCTGAGCCCTTTCTTATTTGTAATGGTGATTGACAGGTTGACAGACGAGATCAGACAGGAGTCCCAGTGGACTATGATGTTTGCAGATGACATTGTGATCTGTAGTGAGAGTAGGGAACAGGTGGAGGAGACACTGGAGAGGTGGAGATATGCTCTAGAGAGGAGAGGAATGAAGGTCAGTAGGACTAAGACAGAATATATGTGTGTGAATGAGAGGGAGGATAGAGGAATGGTGAGGATGCAAGGAATAGAGGTGGCGGAGGTGGATGAGTTTAAATACTTGGGATCAACAGTTCAGAGTAATGGTGAGTGTGGAAGAGAGGTGAAGAAGAGAGTACAGGCAGTATGGAGTGGGTGGAGAAGAGTGTCAGGAGTGATTTGTGACAGACGTGTACCAGTAAGAGTGAAAGGGAAGGTCTACAAGAGGGTAGTGAGACCAGCTATGTTATATGGGTTGGAGACAGTGGCACTGACAAAGAGGCAGGAGTCAGAGCTTGACGTGGCAGAGTTGAAGATGTTAAGATTTGCACTGGGTGTGATGAGGATGGGCAGGATTAGGAATAAGTATATTAGAGGGCCAGCCCAGGTTGGAAGGTTTGGAGACAAAGCCAGAGAGGCAAGATTACGTTGGGTTAGACATATGCTGAGGAGGGATGCAGAGTATATTGGGAAACAGATGCTAAGGATGAAGCTGCCAGGTAACAGGAAAACAGGAAGGCCTAAGATAAGGTTTATGGATGTGGTGAGAGAGGACATGCAGGTGGTTGGTGTGACAGAGCAAGATGCAGAGGACAGGAAGAAATGGAAACAGTTGATCTACTGTGGTGATCCCTGACGGGAGCAGCCGAAACAAGAAGAAGATTTTCTCGTAATATCTAACAGTGCAGCCCTAAGCAATTTGTCTGTGCTGTACTATGTCTCTGTTGCTCTAACATGTATTTCGTAGCTGTTTCAGTAACATAAATGCGACTTTAGTGGAGTCTTGCAGGAAACTATCTGTATTTTGCTTATTTATTGCTGCAATCTTATGAAAAACCACTTTGTCTTTTTCATTGAAAATAGTTTGCTGTTTATGATTCAAGCAATGTATTTTTAAGCCTATGTTTGGAGAGCTAATATTTCTAGGCTTGCAAGGCATTTAAAACTGTATTAATGTACAGTACACTGTGCATAGACACTATCTAGTGAACTCTCAGGAGTGTTTCCCTTCTCATTCTTTTTAGCTAATATGCGACTGGTGAATCCTATACTATTTTCAAAGACCTGTATGCTATATATATATATATATATATATATATATATATATATATATATATATATATATATATATATATTTAGTTTCACTTCAGAATGTCAACTTACTGAAAAGGTATAGACCATATGATCAAGTTTTCAAAAACTCAAAACTGTGAAGTGAAATAATAAAAAAAAAAAAAACACGTTTCTGCAGGGGAGCATGCCCCCCTTCACTCCCCATGCCCCCTACTTAAATATACCAACTCTGAGATCGTGCTACAGTGGGGAAAAGGGAAATCTCCCATTCCACGCTGTATCCAGACGTGCAGAACGGGAGCTGTCCCATTTCCTCGCTATAGTGCGATCACAGAGATGGTATATTTAAGTAGGGAGGGTGCAGGACAACTTGCCCCCCTGCAAAAAAATTATTTTCAACTAAATTAAAGTCTTTTCTAACAAAACTTCACAGTTTCGAGCTTCTGAAAACTTGATCACACGGTTTCGATCATATGAAGTTCGAGTTTTCAGTAAGTTAGTATAGTGTATGTGGGCAGTTTGTTGGATATTAGTATTGCTCTGGACTATTTGTGCTGCATTTATTCATTTGCAAGCTTTAAACATCTACTAAATGTTAGAATTGTACTCTACCCCTGATAGTAATGTTTTTGTTACACATTTCATGCTTGCATTTCTTAGCTATGGTATTCTGTCTCTCCTGTACTTCCCTTCAGCTTCTTCAGTGACCCTACTAACTGCAGCTGTTTCTTACTCTCCATTCTTATTTTTAAATTTCCACAGCTCCTGCGAATGGGTTGCTCAGTCATTCCCCTCCTACTGGTCCATGGCAGTTTTTACCTGCTCTAGTAACTTCCCTAAACAATAAAAGGAAACAATCATGCTGAAAGAAAAAAAGAGTGAAAAAGCATTGTAGGTGCACCTGAATTCTACAATATTTTGGGGTTATACCTGTAGTAAGTGCATAGTGCACTTTGTTAACCTTTGTAGGCCAGGGACAGCAGCTGCCCCCCCCCCCATTCAGAAGCTAGCATTTCTTGTAATCTTTAATTACAAAAATCCTTAATATATAGCCACATACCCGTTTAGTAGTTGTTCCTGACTCCCAGCTAAGCCAAACACAATAAAATTAACATAATACAAATCCACAACACAATGTTTTTGAATTAGCTAAACAGCAGATTGTAGGCAATAAAGATATTACATTTGTTCTGTAAGGTCCTACATATATTCAAAAGAAAACAAAAACTACCAGAAAGGCAAGGTACCTTTCCTGCAAACAGACACACCTACAACCAGTCTGCGAATTGAGTGATTGTTATTTGTCTGACTCACTCCTACCTGAGGCCAACCTGCCCTGCTCCCCCCTTGCTTCACTCAGGCTCACTCCACTCCCCTACCCTACCCACATTCCCTCACACCCCTATTTCATTTCCTTTATACCGAAGCTAACCATACCTCATGTACAATTCTCCAATCCAATTCCCTCCTGCCTCCTCCACACCCCTCTAACTTCAACTCTTATACACAACTCCCACCCCACTAACCCCACCTAGACTCAACCTCTCATAATACCATACTATACTATACTTTCCTATACCTCACTTCCTGATTCCACACCCACTCTCCAATCAGAATGAAAGGACAAAACTGCTTGCTCTACAACACTCTGTTATCTGGCATCCTCCTCCTTGCTTACTATGCTACTTTAAACTCACCAAGCACCCATCCCCAACACTCACATACACCTCACCACACCTCCCATGCAAACCTTATCATTATATCATCACCAAGACTTACCCTAGATTTAATGCTAATATCCTCCCATCTTTAAGACATATACAACACACCAACACTCAGTTGTCCTTCTACAGGTATAACCAACTTATGACCAAACTGAAGCACCTAATTTTGTACTCTCTAGCAAAGATAAAACTCCAGACAGATATCCATCCCAATCCTGGGCCCATCTCTACCTCCCATGTAACCTACCCATTTTCCCAAGCTTCTGTTTCTCCACATCCACCCAAAATCTCACAGACACCAATATCTATACATCCTTACCTATTACCAGTAACTCTGACCTTCTCATTATATGCTTTAATCTCAGAAGACTTGCAAGCAAATTACCTGAATTCCATGCCACCCTTGCCTCCTACTCCCCAGACATTGCAGTCATAACTGAAACCTGGTTAAAGCCCCACATCAAAGACTTTGAAATTACTACAAATGGTTACAATATTATAAGACAGGACAGGATAAACAAACACGATGGGAGTGTAGCAATTATTTTTAAAGTATCACTTAATCTAGAAAAACTAAACTGTTCCCCACCAGACATCTCTCATGCTGAACTCCTTATCACTCACCTCCAAATTAATCTTCACAAATCCATTAACATCATAGCCATCTACCTACCACCAGGCCATAACCTGCACAGCATAGAATCCCTCCTAACCTGGTCATCTTTTTCTCTATACCAAGAAACCATCATTCTAAGTGATTTCAACATAGACTGGTTCTCTTGCTCCTCCAACTCCCCTACCTCATTCATAAAATTATACAACTTCACCCAAATTATTAACTACCCCATCCACATCGACAAGCACTCCAATAAAAAATCACTTCTAGACTGGATTTTAACCAACAAACCAAACCATGGGTACCAGGCAGGCTGTCTACCAGTCACGCTAAGCGATCATGCCCCTACATTTCTAGTTAGGAAGAAAACACATATCCAAACCAGCATCTCATACAAATACACCTGTAGCAAAATATTTCTCCTCTAACACCTTCAATTTACTACTACAAAACTGCAATCGGTCCCCATTAAAAAACCTGCAACTAGACCTAGCTGTAGAATACTTCAATAACAAATTCCTTGAAATATTTGTGATGCTCATGCCCTGGCCCAGCAATCAAGGAGCCTCAATCCTCCCTAGTTACCTGCCTCAGGCCTTGCAATGTCGGGTCTGAGAGATGAGACAGACTCTCTCCTTGTAACCATTCCCAGCTCCCCTTTAACAGGAAGTCTGGCATCCTTGGACAGTGGTGCCTAGCCTGGGTACTAGTACTCACCTCTACCTTTGTAGTAACTCTGTCCAAGGGACCATCAGTACCCCCAAGCAGCTGTGGCTCACCTTCAGTCTCACTGCTACAAGGTAGCTCCCTCCCTGAAGTAACCACCTCATCAGTCCTGGATGCAAGTATGCAGTCTGTCTGAGTCTCCCCCAGGTTACCAGACTTACCTGCTTGTCTCCAAGCCTGACTGCGTGTAACTGCACAAGCACAGGGTACTGCACTATCAAAATCATTCCCTATCAGGGCATCTGCAGGTATATCCTCAAACACACCTACTTGGTGGCTTCCTTTTCCACCCTCCCAGTCAATGTGAACCCTAGCCAAAGGTATTTGGAATGGGATCCCTCCTAAATCCCTGACTGGAGTAGACTGTCCAGGCAAGTAGTGCTCCTCTGTAACCATTGTAGGCTTTACAATGGCTATATCAGAGGCTATGTCTTTCTTGGCAATGGCCTCCGCCCTTCACTACAATAGGATATAACATCTGGGGGTAGTTTGGTACACTTGTTGTCCCAAGACATCCTATTATTGGCATTTTGTCTTTCCTACTTACTGGCTCCCTCACCTTTTATTCCCCACCTTGCCTCCGTGGACACCTGTATGCCACATGGTTGCATTCAAAACATTTAACCCTAGCTCCTGGATGTGTACCTGGACTAGTGGCTTCCCCTGCTACTGGCAGAAACCGTTGGGCCAGTCTGTGCTGCCCACCATGGGTCCCTTTAGACCCATGAGCAGTACTGGGGGTCCCTTTCCTGTGCAGGGCTGCCCTACTTGCCAGGTATAGGTCTCCCTTCTTCCCCAACTCATCTGAAGTAGCATATTGTCTATCAGCTAACCAGAGCCTTATGTCTTCAGGCAAAGTGCTAAGGGCTGTTCCCTCACCAAAAGGTCTGCCAGCCCTTCAAAAGTGGTGACCTGACATCGACTCACCCACCTATAGAAATAAGTGCTCAGTTCAGCAACATATTCGCACACACTTTCATCTGCCTTGCGTCTATGCTCACGAAACTTTTTCCTATAAGTTTCAGGTGTTAGCGTAAATAATTCTAACAAGTGATTTTTAACAGCAGTATAATCAAAACATGCAACATCAGACATTTTTGACAAAACAGTTACAGCTTTACCATGTAAGGGGGTCAGGAACCATGCCCAGAGCCTTTGGCCAACACCATACTGTTTGCAGGGTCTATATTAGATAAACAAATGCTTAAATGTTCGAATCTCTAAAGGTCGACCTTTAGAGATCGAACAGTTAAGTGTTCGAATATCTTTAAAAATTAAAAAAAAAAATAAAAGTAAAAAAAAAAAAACTAAAGTGAGTAAGCAAGGGGGCAAGCCCCCCTGCACTCCCCACAACCCTCACTACTTAAATATACCAACTCCAAGATTGCGCTACAGTGTAAGGAATGGGAAATTTCACATTTCCACACTGCAGTGCACTGACGTGTGATCTCAGAGTTGGTATATTTAAGTAGCAGGGGTGTGGGGTGTAGGGGGAGCTTGCCCCCCTGCTAAAACCCTTTCATTTTACTTTTTTTTTGTTTTATTACATTTTCAAACACTTAACTGTTCGATCCTTAAAGGTCGACCTTTAGAGATTCAAACTTTTCAGCGTATGTCAATGTTATATAGACCCTGTTTGCATACCCTGTCAAACATATGAATGAAACTATCAAAATTATCCCCCTCTTTAATCTGCGGAAGAAATTTACTGACCTTTTGTGATTCTGGGGTCCAGTTACTCCCTTCCCCATTACCTCCATGACTCTGGTGAAGAGTCAGCATCTCCTTCTCATGCTGCCTCTGCCTCTCCTTTTCCTCAGCTTCCAAGCATAACAGTTCCTCATTCTTTTCAGCCTGCAAACATCACAGTTTCTCATTGTCCTCACTCTCTAGGTGCTTCAGTCTCTCAGTTGCTTATATTTCCACATGTCTGGCCTCCAACTCAAGTCTCTTTAGCTTCAAATGGATTTTTAAGTCCTCTGCAGAAAGGTTGAGCTGTCCATTCTCTGAGGGTATTATATCTCCACTGCCAGTCTGATTGTCCTCCTGGTTACTGTTTCCTGATGCAGCTGTAACCAAGGCTGCAATCAGGTCTGCCTTAGTCAGGTTTCCATGCACCAGTCCCATAGCCTAGCACATTGCTGACAGTTGGCTCCTTGCCAGCTTTCCATACTCCTCTGCTGACATGCTGCATGCTCACCCTGAGTAACTAAGCTAACAAAAGAAATAAAACAATTGTGATCTGAACTCTGTGTATTCACTGCATTGCTGATTTAGAGTACAAAACACCTTCAGAGCTCACTGTACAGCAGCTACAGGAATTCACTCTATCCACACCCCTACAAGCCAATTAGTATTTGCCAATCAATTAATATGTGGTGTAGATATCCCACCACTGCCAAACAATTAAAATGTGACACCTGTGCCCTGGCTCAGCAATCAAGGAGCCTCAATCCTCACCACTAACACCAGTGAGGGGTGTCTCATATAGGAGAAAAGGATAACAAATACACACAGTAAAGTGCAATTTTCCTTAAGAGCACACAGAGATCACAGTCAGTCCGGAGCTGATCGCTCCCTTGCTCTCCAGGTCCCCAGTAAGACTCCCCACTGGCACAGCTATAGGGTCCAGATCTCAGCCTAGTGGGCAAGCTAAAACCTCCAGCACCCTCTCTGTCCAACCAGTGCTTCATGTCCCTGCCCAAGTAGCTGACACACACACATGTACACACACACACACACACACACACACACACACACACACACACACACACACGCACACACGCACGCACACACGCACACATATACACACACACACACACACACACACACACACACACACTTTGAGAAGAGTTTATACAACCACACAGACACTCCTGGGGAAGTCTGGCACAGGTTCTCCAGCTGTGCCCCTTTTTCCCAGACTATATGGTAGTACCAGCTGCCACCACCCACTAATATTTATCAGCTACTCAAAGGCCCTTAAAAGGGTGTCCAATTATTACTGTGCAATATTATTATCCAATTGGTAGTATAGCCCAGGCCTAAAGCTATTAGAGTGGCTTTGTACAATTTTACCAAAGGCATGCAAGTTCTCTAAAGAGCTTAAATTATCTCTACAAAAACAGCCACAGTTGAAAGTGTTTAAAAATATTTAATAACAAATAGTCAAAACACAATTCAATACTTTTTACTTCACACTGCTAGTCAAGAGTTCAGAGATCACAGAGAAATACTTGAAATAATTCAGTAATACAGTTCTGACATCACAGAAAAACACTTAGTCTAATCTTTCTAGTTTCTAGCTATTTCTAAGAGAAAACACAAGTCTAAGATAAACTTACATATAGACCAAGACAGTGCTGATGAGTTGGATGGTCAAGACAAAAATGCTTTATGCTCTCTGATTCTCTCTGTTTTTAAAATCACATTCCTGGTTCACATTACATCATTCTTCACACCTCCCTGGGTTCTCAGGCTAACAGAAACTACATTTACATTCTTCACCTCTGGGCAGAAACCAGGGCAATAAAGGACATTTATGCATGCAAATTCTGGCCATTATGTCTGGCCTTAAAACAATAGGCAGGATGCCTCACTCTAGACTCACTCTCTCCGAGTTTGAACATCAAAGGGTCACAACATGCTTTACTTGGTCAGTAGAGTACACTGTTGTTACATTTTCTTCAGTTCCACATGTAACACTATTTTTGCCATTTAAGACACAAGCTTGTGGTTTACATTAATATTTACAGATGACAGAATTATCTCCAAAATTCTACCTGGCTAGGCTGGCAGCCTTCATCTATCTTCACCCAATCTTCATAATATTAAATAATCCCCCCCTCAGTAAAATTTGCCATAAAAACAGCTACCATGGCTTTCTAATGAAACAAAACATATAAAGAAACAAAGAGGTAAGGCCTGGTCACTATATCATATGACCAAAAATAACAACAATCTCATCCTTTACAAACAACTTATAAACCATGCTAGGAAAAACATCATCAAAGATAAAAGAACATATTTCCTTACCTGCCAACAAAAATACCAGCACAATCCACAAAAATTCTGGCAGAATATCAACCACCTCCTTAACCTCGATAAAACCCCTACCCTGCCCCCCTCACTACTTACTCCTCTGTGCCCTTAGCCTCACAATTCAATTCCCACTTCCTCAACTTGATCACTTCTCTCCTAGACAACAAAACAATCCCACCATTCACTGTTCCCTCCCCTACCTCTAATGATGCAAACTCCTTCTCGTTTATTCCCATTCCAACTTCTTACATAAAAAACCCTACATAAATTAAAGCCCTGCTGCATAGCTGCCAACCCAACTTCCAAACAAATACGTAAAGCTAGCTGCCCCATCCATCACCTACCCCATATCATTATTAACAAACTACTCTGTCTCTGAATAGTACATTCCCAAATTATGGAAAATCTCTCATATCATACCACTTCATAAGGGTGGCCCATCTAGAGACATAACTAACTACCATCCCATCGCCATCCTATCTTCCCTTGCCAAAATTCTAGAAAAATTTATCCACCAGCAACTCATGAATCACCTCACTACCAACAACCTACTCTCCAGCACCCAACATGATGTCAGACCTAAACACAGTGCTAAGTCAGCCCTCATAACCTTTACAGAGACAATTTGCCACCCCAAAATGAAGGACAACTAGTCTCAGCCATTTTCTTTGATATGTCAAAAGCTTTTGACACAGTGTCCCATCAGCTGCTCCTCAACAAACTTGCCACTTACAATCTCAATACCACATTCCTAACATGGTTTCACGGTTATCTATCTGACCATCAACAGGCCACTAAATGGGCAAACAGCCTCTCCCCACTATTTCCAGTCACCATGGGGGTACCACAAGGCTCCATACTTAGGCCCCTCCTCTTCATAATATTTACAAACAACCTATATACTGCCACCCAACATGCCACTGTCATCCAATGTGTAGATGGCTCCTCCCTTATATGCTCAGCCCACTACACACAAGAACTCCAACACAAAATGTAATCATCATTCTAAGACATTGAAAAGTACCTCACCAGCCACCAAATCATCCTAAATCCAAATAAGACCAAGATCATAATTTCTCTAATAAATCTTCCAAACCCAGTACCTAATCCCTCTCCATACTATCTAACAACAGTACAAAAATTGAACCCATCAATCAGACCAAGCTGCTAGGGGCAACCATAGATGGCTCACTAAAATTTGATAAACACATCTATCTGACCATCAAAAAAATCCACTCTAAACTAGGCGCTCTATACAGGGTTAAACCTTACCTTACACAACAAGCTAGACTGGCCAGTGCAAGATCCCACTTGCTATCCACCCTCCTATACTACTCTGAGGTCTTTACTAACCTATCAAAAACTGACCTAAATAAACTAGACTCCTGCTATAACAGAATAGCTAAGTTTGTCACCAACCAACCCCACCAGAACACAACACTGTACTTCTCTCCGACAGCTCAGATGGCTAGAACTTCCTGACCTATTATTACTAAAACAACTTTCACTTGCCCATAAAATCATATTCAACCCTACCACCTGCCCAGCTCTGTCAAATCTAGTCCAACCAAACTCAAACTTTAGACTCCTTCGGTCATCCAACAAACTAATGCTAAAAGTAACCCAGTCTCGCAACTATCACAGAGACTCCTTCTACTCCCATAAAATAGCCAAAGATTGGAACACCCTTCCTCAATAGATAACTAAAAACCCCAGCCTGTCCACATTTAAAATTGCCCTGAAAGACTATTTAAATGATAATTGGCTATGCCCCTGTATTATTCCCAACTAATATTCTTCCTATTTTTCGCACTCATCACACACATGTTATCCCAAATAGTGCTCATCTGACATAGAGCTATCCCACTATCTGTCTTATCTTTATTAATCTTTGTTCCTTCAGATGACCTAACTTGTAAAACTACATGACCAATTTTGGTCTTTCAGAAGTGACTCAACTTGTAAAGCTACATGACTTATGTACTCCTGTATGCCTGAAACATGCATGTTTATATTGTATTCTGTTATTATATTTTGCTGTAATATTTTTGTTAAGCTTGTTTACATATTGTTAGCAATGTACTACTTAAACTAAGTTTACTGCTTGTACCTTAATAATGTTTTTTTTTTGTTGTAGAGCTTTTCTCCCCAGGTCTCTGCTGAAAACATTTTTTTCAACCCAGTCAGACAGTACCCAGTTAACAAATGTAAATAAATAATAAATTAATATGCTGAACATGGTTGTTGAAATAAGAAAATATTAAGAAGTAACTCACAATCTATTGTGAACCATAGTGAAATGCTCAACTACATTGGATATATTCATTTAGATAGCACTCAGATGCCATTGAAATATATATATATATATATATATATAAACTAGATTATGGATGGTGGCCAAGAATTGTAGTCTCACTGATGCACACAATAAACACAGTGAAATCAAACTTCAACTACAAAAAAGCTTTATTGTCACCAAAATTCAGGAGAACTACTCAAAGAAACTCACCTAGCACTTAAAGAGCTGAGATGTCACTTGCAGTGCCATTGATTCAGCATGCAATACACTTACCTGTGGTACAAGGAAGATGAGAAGAGTGCGGATTGTAGTATCACTTCAGGCATTTGGATTTACAGTTATATGCTAGCACTGTAGAGCATAATAAAAGGGTGCTGCACACAGGATGCTCTCTTTCTACTAGCACATTAAATCAAGTTATTTCCTGTTTGACTTGGTGGAAGTAAAATACTCCTTTTTAAGTATGGGACTTACCACTAACCTCACATCTACATTTTGTATATAAATAACACAGTGACCATCATTTACACCCAGTCTTATGTTCTTATTCACATTTTCAACATTTCTCTCAATTTTCATTATTTTATTTGTTATTGCATTATATTGTTGCACACCCCGCCTTTCATGCTAACATAATACTGTTTCATACCTTCCCTTTCATACTATCCATGATTATATTAACATTTCTTTATTTATGTATGTATGTATGTATGTATGGATGGATGGATGGATGGATTTATTTATTTATTTGAAAGTAACTGGATAAGTGAACTGCTTAATTAGCCCTTTTCAGCCATGGCCTAGGCTCCAGAGGAGGAAAGTACAAAATACAATTAAAAAAAGATAAAAGTGAAAATGCATCTTACATAATATGATAATATGATAAAAATGCACATCAAAAGTAGCAGGAAGCAACATTATTCACAATATTCTTCTTTATTATATATTCCAGGCAAGCATTCTCATTTACCACCTTTACACATGTAAAATATTTTGGTTGCATCATGTTCAACTGCTTGACCAGTCATCATGAGGTAGCTAGTGGAGTTCCTCTCAGTGAGTGCCCTGTTTTTCAAATGTAACTAGTGAAATATGAATGTATAATCATAGATGGAGGGGAGCAGTCCTATATATAGATATACACGTTTTTCATTTTCAATGAGTGTGTGATCTCAGAACTGGGACAAGCAAGTAGCAGGAGGTGGATGAATGCTGATCCCCACATGAGGAGTGCAAGATGGGACACTTATGTAAGGATATTGTCTTTGTCTTAATGGAAAGTGCCATGGCCAGTGAGCTAGACCTCTTGACAAGGTATCTTTCATTAAATTTGAAGAGTTTGTGTAGACTGAACATCTGATACTTGCTTAGCTTTGGCTTGATGAGTTTGCAGTTGAGAAGACAAATGAGATCCAATATTTCAAAGAGAAATACAGGCAAAGGCATCCAGGTATGGAAAATTTCACAATAAAAAATAATATCTCAAAGAGGAAATGTAGAAAAGAAGATTAGTAAATTAGAAGTTAAAAAAATAGAAGATGAAGTTATGGAATGCCTGCGAAGTGAAGGATTTGGTGTAGAAGGTCTAACACAGGTTACATGACAGCATGATGGAATGAGTCCCCAAAGTAAATAGAAACATGAAGATCAGGTGACCTCTAAAAAAGAAATATGGACATGGGAAAGAAAAATAGATTTAATATGGTGTAATATTTGTGCAAAACAGAAAGCAAAATGAATCAATACAAAAACAGCAGCGCCATAGGATCATAAGATCATAGGAGGTTACTAGGCTAATGGCCCTGGGGCCCTTCCAAACCTAGCCAAGAGTTTATCTCCAAAAAGCAACCTCAGTCATCACCTGTCCAGCCAGCCAGCACCAAACATATTTGAACCAGCCAGCACCAAAGACATTTGAAGAGAAATACAGGCTTGTATTTACAATACAAAAAATAAGAAGACAAACAGGAAAAGTAAAAAAAAAAAAAGATTAGTAATGGAGAAGTTAAAGAAACAGAAATAAAAATAGGTTATGGAGTACCTGTGAAGTGAGTAGAAAATATAATTCAGAAAGCACCACAGCAGGATAGAGCAATAGACATCCAAATTAAGGAGAAACCAGTGGAACAGGAAGCAACCAGGCAGTTGCCATATGAAGATATTTTGGAGCCTTCACAGGAAACCAGTATAATGTTCATTTGAAGCTGGATAGTAAGGGAAGGAAAAGGAAACTGTGGCAATTCTGATGCAGTCGATGTTGTAGAGTGATATGCCAGACAGTTACCATATGACAGAGCAATGGATGACACAGGATGAAATTGAAGAGAATGCGCCACAAGAAGATGCTATAGAACTCTCTATAGAACGCCCGCAGGAAATGGAGAATAAAGAATGTGCCCTTAGTTTAGAAGAAAATGAGCCAAGAAAAGAGCTGTTTGATTTATTAGAGATAGATAGACATATTAAAATCAATGAAAGAAATAGATTGCAGAAGGTGAATAAAACCCAAAAATTCAGACATTTGATAAAAGAAATGAACACAGTAATTAGGACTGTCCATAGAGATCCATGCAATATAATAGAACTAAACTGGATATATTAATGTGCAGCTAAATTAATAATAGATAAAATTCTACTACAAGAGCACAGGGTAGTAAGGGAAAGAGGGGAGAAATTGAATACCATTATGCAAGTATCAAATAGAGGAAAACTATAAAGCAATTAAGACAAGAAGTATTAATGTTAGAAGAGTATAGAAGAGGGAACAGATCAACAAAAATACTCAGAAAGATAGACATGATAAAAGCAATGTGCAGTATTATAACAGATCAGGATCTATCTTGCACTATTACAAATAATAATCTATAAATCTCAGCACATCCAGAAAAACTTAGAAGATACACAGATAAATATAAAAGAAAGGTACAAAATAAGCAATTTATTGATGACCCCAAAATGTTCTATAGACAATTGGGAAACAAGGAAAAAGGAATTGAAAGACCACCAAAAAAAGAAGAAATAGATACATTTTGGAAAAGAGAAACATATATCAAGATCTGGCGGAACATAACAAAGATGCTAAATGGATAGAAGTAAAGGAAAGAATAAGAAGTGTAAAGGTACAGGATATGAAATGGGATGAGGTAACAGCCAGAGAGATTGAAATAAAGTTAAGAAAAGCCTCCAATAAGAAAACCCCAGGCCCATATGCAGTACCTAACTTCTGGCTAAATGTATTAACACCTTTTCACTAAGATTTAGCTACAAGTAAGAACTACTTATATGCACATCCCGAACAGACACCAACCTGGTTAACAACAGGAGAAACAAACTCTGACTTAAGAGTGAACCTACAAGTTATCCTAAAAAGTTAGACCAATAAGTTGCCTTCCAATGACATATAAACTATATATCGGAATTGATGCCGGAGTTTATAATAATTTAGAAGAAAATTTAATAATTGCAGTAGAACAAAATGGTAATAAAAGAAAGTCATATGAAACAAAGGATCATCTTTAAGCTGTCTACTTAACAGATTAGGCCATGGCTATAATTGGAGATATTCCACGGTGACTACCTGTCACCACTGCTATTCTGTCTTGCCTTTAACCCTTTAAGATGTCTACTTAACAGATCCTAATCTGGCCATGGCTATAATCTGGCTCCTAGAAAACAACAAAGTGTAAAGACCTCACATCTTTTTGCCGATGATTTAAAATTGTATAGCTCGTCATATGAGGAACTGAAAGCACAACTGCAAGTATTCAAAACTTTTTCAGATGATATAAGAATGTCATTTCATCTTGGCAAATGTGCAAAAGCAACCTTTAAACAGGAAAACTGCAGCACCAGCAAACATCAGATTGGGACGAGAATGTGATATAAAAGAACTTGAGCAGGAGGGAGTGTATAAATATTTGGGAATTGATGAAGGATTAAAAAACAAAGCCGTGAATTCCCAAGGTGTTGTAAGGACTGCTGCAATCTATTGGAAGTTGTAGCCCCCAATGAAAACCTCAATGCACTTTCGCAAAACAAAAAAAGTTTATTCCACACAAAATAATCATTAACTAAGTGCTTTCATCCCTTCTATTAGTGGGACTTCATCTGATGTCCACATGCCTCATCCTGTCCACCATCTGATGTCCCCTGATTATCAGAATGACTGACAAGTTTCCCTCTACATCTGAGGCTACAGCCACATTCACATGACTGCCACCATCTTGGCTGGGCTGTATCACCATGCCACTGCTCTGTGTGCCAGTGGCCATGCTACCATACCGAGACACATCAAGTCCCACATTATGATCACTGGATAGACTAAAAGAAGTGACAGATGCCACAGATCAGGACAACGTGCTTACAAAATGTGCTGTATATCATTAAAGACATATGACACATACATCTCACTGCAATGTTATAGATAATACTGACTTACCTTCATGGCTTGTCTGTGTATGGGTCATGGAAATTACATAACAGGTAGTTGACAATTATATTACATATCCAACATACATGCCATATGTAATGAATAGAAACATAACACACACCTGACAAGTGTGGGAAGATAGTGTGGTAGAAGAGGGATGAACTTCAGCTGTTGTAGGGAAACAAAGTCAGCATTATTAATCATATAATCACCAGCATGGACCATTATAACAGGGTTAAAACATACAGTAGGCATTTCATAGACATACCACTTGTCTGTGCACTTGATGATGATGCAGTCTGTCCTAGTAATAGGTAGAAGGACACAGTATTAATGGCGGATAACAATAGGAGTAACAGTAATGACATGTATGAATTGAATGATAGGTAATAGCATACCACTGACACACTCCCACTGTTGTAAGATTGTGTGTTGTACTATGGATCTTGCCGTGGTAAAGTAAAGAGAAAGACAATAAAAAATATATAAAAAAAACAAAGGTTCAACTGTCAAAGCAACACTGTTTATTAAAACAAATGCAAATAAACGCAAAGCTTTTGAACTTATAGTTCCTTGTCAATGCATAGGTAAGTAGTTTAAAATAAAACATTTTATACCATAAAGTTAAAATCAGAATCAGCAGCCAGGGTATGATACTATAAAACAGTACATAAAACATCTAAAGTAAGTAAACATACAATGTGTTTTGGACCAGAACATGTTTTTAAGTTTAGGGAGCTACAGAAATTGTGGAAACCAAAAAGAGGGGAGGGGGGGGCTATAGTTAATCTGACTGAGTTAAATTAAGATAAATGGATTAGCTATTTTAGAGCCTCCACCACCCCTGGCTTAAATAATGTTAATAGTCTTAAATCAGTTTTGAAGAAAAGACAAAATTATATTTAATTATATTTAATTATGTATATATTTCTGTGTTTTAGATGTTTTATGTACTGTTTTATAGTGTCATACCCTGGCTGCTGATTCTGATTTTAACTTTATGTTATGTAATTGTGACTTTAACAGTGTATTTAATTATTTCATAGGTTCATAGGTGTGTACTAGGCCAACAGCCCTGGAGCCCTTACAAGTCTAGCCCATAGAAGTGCCCTGGCATCATGCCGCTGTTAGTTCTCAGTGCCTCTATCAAGCAGAGCCATTGGAGTGATCTCCGGGGTGAACTTTCTATTTCCCATCCACTCATCAAGATTTCTCTTGAAAAGGACCAGTGAGGTGCACTGTTTGACATGTATGGGAGGTCTATTCCAGAGAATGGGTAGCCTCTGGTTTATAAACCTGTCCCTCCAGCATGTGCTGTTGATTGTAGTAATGAGGTTGAGGTCCCTGGAGCAGGTGGTGCAGAGGGATTGGGATTTCTTTAAGTGTAACATTTCTAACAGGGCTGGGTCAGACATGGCTTTGTAAGACATGCAGAGATCGCCTCTTAATAGATGATATGAGACAGAGAAAAGCTGGAGTTTTTTTGAGTCTGTCCATGTAGGTCATGTGTTTAAGACCTAGGATCCTCTTTGTGAGGTACTTTTGTGGCCTTTCCAGCTGTTGCATGTGTTTAGTGAGGTACATGCCAAAGGGGGCATTATATTTGATGACTGGCCTAATGAGTGAAGAGTAGAGAGAGATGATGACCTCTTTCTTCCTGGATGCAAAACCCTTGATAATGAGATGTGCCATATAGAAGGACTTTCTGACCACAGTGGCAATGTGGTGGTTGGAGGAGAGGTTGCTGTCGTTAACCTGTGTCCCCAGATCTCTTATAACACCGTCAGTGTTCAGTGGGCTACCATCAGTGGTAATTAGTGGGAACTGAGTTTTTCTCAAAGGGAATGACGATGCATTTTTTGGCATTAAGCTTAAGGCCATGGGTTTGACACCAGTCGTTGGTCTCAGTGAGGCCTTTCTGTAGGATGTCTACATCACTTGGGGAGTTAATAATGGCTCCTAGCTTGCAATCGTCGACAAACCTGGTCAGCCAGAGTCCCGCTGTGTTAGCCTGGACTTCTGAGAAGTAGATGCCAAACAGGAGAGGACCCAGGACTGATCCCTGTGGGACTCCACTCATGACTGGTTGGCAGTCTGACTTGGAGTCTGCTACTTTCACATTGTGCATTCTATCTGTGAGCCAATTTGAAACCCACCTAGTGATATAGTGGTTGATGCCTAGTTTGGTGAGTCTATCAATAATTCCTGAGTGGGGAATGGTATCAAAGGCCTTGGCCAGATCAAGGTAGGCTGTATGAACTGCCTTGTCCTCATCCACAGCTCTGGTTACTGACTCAAAGAAGTCAAGCCAGGTTGAGCAGGCATGATGTACCCTCCACAAAACCAAATTGCGTGGGATCCAGAGTTTGGAGATTCCCTATATCCTTGTGAATTAGGTCCATGATGATGCACTCAGACTTGTCAGGCTAATGGGGCAATAATTCCCAGGGTCTGTAGTTGCTCTCCCTTTATGGAGAGGGATGACTGTAGCAGTATGCCATTCTGTAGGGACAAAGCCTGAGGTGAGGCTGTGATTGAACAGGGCACACAGGTGTAGTGCCAGTTCACTTTGCAGTTCATGTAGAACACAGCCAGGGATATTGTCGGGTCCCATGAAAGATGTATTCTTGGCCTTGGACAATGCAGCTTTAACCTGTGCTGCAGTAATGCTGGGTGTCTGGCATTCTTCCGGTATTTTGATTGGTCCTTTATGGAGGAGAGAGGGGTAAAGTTTGCACTGAATCTGTCGGCCAGTATGTTGGCAATATCTGTTGGCTCAGTATAGGAGGCACCATTGTGAAGTAACTCAGAGAAAATCTGGGCATTGCCGTGGAGATTCTTGACATAACTGTAGAAGGCTTTGTGGTTGTTTTTAGTGTCTGCCACAATTCTGCCTTCATAGCTAGCTTTAGAGGGTTTGATGAGGGATCTCAACTTTTTGTTGAGGCTAATAAGGGAGTTTTTCCAGTCTTGGGAGTTCACCTTTTTCTGTAACAGTTTCTTCCTTCTGTTGTAGAGTTTGTTAATAACAGGGGACCACCAGATTGGCTTCCTTTTTTTAGAGGAGAGCATCTTGGTTCTGTCAGGTATGACTAGTTCCATGCATTTATGTACGTGTTCGTACAGTGCATTGGTGTATGGTTCGGCACTCAGGCACCTATTTTCAATTTGCATGGGTGCCATGAAATTAGCCACCTCTGTTTTTAGGTGCCCAAAGTCAGCTTCGGAGAAGTTTTGCATGGTGATTACCTTTGCTGGTGCTGTGAGCGAGATGTGGATTTCCATCGTAATTAGTTTGTGCTCGGATCTAACCAGGGAGGAATTGCCTATTGGTGTTGAGTAAAGGTTGCCCATGTTAGTAATAACCAGGTCAAGGATGTTGCTTCCTCTAGTGGGGATAAGAATGAGCTGGTCCAGCGGATTGGAATTAATGAATTCCAGGAAGCATTGGGCAAATGTATTGGTGCATGAGTAGTTTTCCCAGTTGATGGAGGGGTAGTTGAAGTCACCCAGTATAAGAGTGTTGGTTGGAACCTAATAGTTTCCAGGGTGTTTAGGAATGTGGAATGAGAGTCTTGGGATATGGTTAGCAACCTATAGCAAGCTACGACCTGAATCGCCGTCTTACCCACTGTTAGCTGTACCTGAAGTATCTCCAATGAGTTATGCTGGGCTACTAGTCTGGAGGTGTGCATATCCTTTGTGAATATGGAAATGCCACCACCTTCTGTCCTTTTTCTGGGGCCCAAAGGTGTGGAATGAATTATAGCCTGGTAGCGCAGGGGTGCTTTCTGCTGCTTTAAACCAGGTCTCCGTTACAGCACAAATGTCAATGTTCTCCATTTTGAGGAGTGCTTCGAGTGAGTTTATCTTCAGATTTCGACTTCTAACATTGAGCAGCATGACCCTCAGATTGCATTTATTTATAGCTGTTACAGTGGTAATTTGATATCTGGAACACCACCTAAAAAAGGAACTATAGGAGTGGTATAAGCCTTAGCCAGTATCCGTAACCCTAGGGGTAACAGTTGCAGGTTATCTCTGGCAAAGCATTGAGGTCTGTCAGTCATGTCATCCCAACCAGACAGATACTGGATCCCCTTAGAATGACACCAGGAACTTAGCCAGTTGTTGAAGTCAATCATTTTCTGCTTGTACTGCGGTATCATTCTGGGTGATGGTAGGATGCTGCTCAGGGCTAGGGTCATACCTGCCTGGGCCACATAATCTGAGAGCTCATTCATGTCTCTTTTCATGTAGTCCAGGAAGGTATGTCTCAGGTCATTCACACCCACATGGACAATGATAGGAGTCATACTTGTACTTGTTGTGGATTGACCTGAGTGTGTGTGTTATGTGTCGGATCCTGGCACCCGACAGACAGCTGACTGTTACCGTCTTCTTATTTAACCTAATGAGTAGGACATCAGTGTGCCTCACTATCAAGTCATCTATGATTAGTGTATTGAGCAAGCTGTTTTGCCTTAGGGCTTAGGTTGAGGGACTCACTGTGTAGGTGAGCTATGTGTCTTGTGATTTGTGCTGTGTTGTGGTGGTCGAGTCCGTTTCTGATTTGGACGTCTCTGCTGTTTGGGTAGATTTCTATTGAGAGCCTCCACAAAGGTGGGTGTGTGGTTTGTGTTTTTAAGTGAGAGCTGTGATGGTGGGTGTTCTGGAGGACTATATGTACCATGTAGTGTGGTGCAGGTGTTAACCTTCTCCTCTTGACCAGCTATTCTGGTATTGGCTGGATAGTGCATGTCTTCCAGTTTGGATATATAAGTGCATCTCTCACAAGTCTGAGTGTTGGGAGTTAAGAGGAGAGGGTTGTCTGTATACATGAGGCAGTTGCTACACTGCCTCAGAATGCCCAAGTTCACCAGGATAATAGGAGAAAGCACAGGGAACTGACCTTTAGACATGGCAGGAGGGATGGTCATTATTAATAAGCACTGGAGCTGTTTCCTTATAGGACGTTTAGTGCTGTTAGCACTTATGTGTGCTACAACAATTGCTACAAGAAACCAGATGAAGTGCTAGGCAAATAAGCTAGTTAAATGCAAGAGAGAAGAGAACTAGCAAGATCTAAGGGAAAAATTGAAGAGCAGACTTTCTGGCACCGATAATAATTTACCCTAGCTTAGTGACGCTGCACGACGTGCAAACCTGTGCAAACATGGGCTTTTAAAGCAGAAAGTTGAAAGGGAGCTAGAAACCACTCCTCTTGTGGTAGATAGGCTACCTAGTGCTTACCATTCCCACTATAAGCTGAGAGACTTCATTTTAACACAGATAGGTCTGGAGAACTCAGAAACTACAATACGGTCCTGAATACAGCAAATCTGTATCTGGGCTACTCTAGTAACAGGAAAGGTGGGAAAACAAGCTAGAATCTTTTTTTTTTTTTTTTTTTTTTTTTTTAAATATAACAGTAACAAATGAGCAAACTGATTTAAGCAAATTAATCAATTAACCAATTAACCAATAAAAACTAAAAACTGAGCCCCATTCCAGAAGTCTTCAATCAGACAAGTTCTAACTGCACACTCCTGTCACTAGAGTGCAGGGGAATCTTCTCCAAAAAAAGATGGCCTGGATTAGTGCTCAAGTTATACAAACAAAACTAGATTCAGCAGATCTGAATCTAGTCTATGCTACAGCAAACAAGGTGCACCAATTTCAGAAAAAAACAGTTCAAATAAGCAGGCACAATAAGCCTTTAACCAGACATTCCCAGCTCAGAAGGGCAGAATCTACCCTCTCCTCCCACAAGAGTGCAGACCGCAAACCTTAATGTAAAATAACTGGCCTGAACCCCAAGTGCTCAAACCATAACTAAGACACTTTTAGAATGACAGACACTAAGCCTTCAATCAGCAACTCCCAACTTAGAAGGATGTAAGCTACCTGTCCTGCCTCAAGAGTGCAGACCACAAACCTTCTTAATGTAAAACAACTGGCCTAAAGCCCAAGTGCTTAAACCAAAAGGCTTAGAATAACAGTTACAATTTAATCAGGCTACTAACAAGCAGTAATAAATGAGGCAGAATAAATGCAACTGAGTACTTTTAAGAACAGGTAGCAAAAGCAAGATAAAGTAATAAAGTAGGAAGAAATATGAATCCAGTAAAAGCAGATGAATAAAGTGCATTTTTTTTAGTCATGTGAGTTGATAGGCTGGTGTTTTATATATATATATATATATATATATATATATATATATATATATATATATGAATATATATTTTATATATATATATATATATATATATATATATATACATGTTTCATTTTAAACTAGTTACCTGTGCATTGACAAAGAACTATAAGTTCAAAAGCTTTGCATTTATTTTAATAAACAGTGTTGCTTTGATAGTTGAACCTTTGTTTTTTATATTTTTTATTGCCTTTTTCCACTGGGTTCATTTGGCCACTTTCAGAAGGCTTATCTGGGATTTATGTGTTTTTCCTTTTGCTGCAGCACGTTTCAGCTATTCTGTGTGTTTTCCGGCCATTGCTATGACATCGCAGCCTGGGTGCTCTATGAGGAGTTTGCAACAGTTCCTAATGGTTAATGATAATCCTTTACTCACTATTGCACAGAACGTTGGTTCAGAAGAGAATTTATCTCAGGGAACTAGTAATGTGAGTAATTCAAACAGACTGAACTTATTAATTCTATATGTTTGTTGGAATCTAAAACATAGTACTATAAATGGTTACAATGGCAGAAGTTAAGCTTTGCCACTTATCTGGATATTCATGTTATTCTGAGGGGGTCTGAGAATTACGAAGATGCCTGCATATGGGAACAAATATCTGGCACTATTAAAAAGCTAGCAAGAACTTAATTTAAAATTAAGCTTTGATTATATGAAACCTATGTCAGAATTCTTTAGCACTATTAAATCGGAGCTTTCCAGTGAGATAATGCCTATCGAAGATCGCATTGTGAACCCATCTGACTTTGGCTTCATTTCTTTAGAATACAACACCATGTTTGAAAAACTAAGAATTTTTAAAAACAACTTAATGTATGTAAAGAAGAAGCTCCTGAGAGACCTTAATGATTTTAAACTTGGCAATGTGTTTCATTGGCCAAGGACACATCAATGTCATGTAGTTGGGCAGATGCAATCTAGTAATAGGACCGAACGATTTAATGATCATGGTTCCATGGAACAGTCCTCTACTTCCTCCTCTTCTCATTCTTCCATTAGCAGCAGGATTCAAATGAGAACTCCAGTGTTCTAATACTAACTTAAATTCCACAAGAGTAGAAGCAGGCATTGCTCATTTGGATTGTTTTGTTATCTCCAATCAAGTTGCCAGTGGCACTGAAAACTCTATTAGTCGAAATCAGGACCGTAATGCTTTTTTAGAAAACTATGTTTCATTTACAGCTTCCACTACAGATGCCTTGGTTCCCACGAAGATGGAGCAACTCGAGATCAACCAACAACAAACCAAAGTCGGATGTAATAAAGGAACAGTTATTAAGACCTCAGATGGGACTGAATACAGCAATGCAGGTAGGGCATGTGACCCAAAGCAAGACTTTAATGAAATAAGTAACTGTGACTTTAAACAAAGCTTTCTTGATTGTAATATACTATGCGATAATATTATTGTTAATTTGTCTAGCCATATTTTTGATGAAGCTGATGTCTCTTTGTTGAATAAAGGACTGTCATTTGTTCCTTCAGCTGAAGGTAGCATTACTGATATCTTAACCGAGCTGAGATTACTTGTTCACAATGTGGCACTAAATAAATTATATGGTAATAACTCAAATAACACTGAGAACATTTTAAAATGTAGCAGTACATTTCTCCTGTTCTCTCACCAGTAATGCAATCATTTTATAATTTATGTGAGAATCAGATATATGATATACTTTTTAAGCAAAGTAAATCCAATAATAGGTACTATAATATTATTTCTGAGCAGAGGCTTGCATTACATAGATTGATTACAATGCATGATATTAACATAGAACAGGAAGATAAAGGAAATGAGATTGTAATTATGGATGTTGATAAATATGATGAATGGGTGTATAATTTACTTAATGATTTCCTGACTTTTAAAAGAATAGATGTTGCAGCAATGAATGTTATTATTTATAAAGTTAAGTCATTTTATATGATTTTCTTATGGATATGTCCATTACCCCAGACCTATATGTTTTTTTGTATGTTGCTAATCTGGTGGTATGAGTTAAATACAGACTTGATAAAATTCATACAAATATAAGAATACCACCTATGAGACTGATTGTCTCTGGCTCTCAATTGTCTACTACTGCTCTTTTGAAATACTTAGAACAAAAGTTATCTAGTCATCTTAAGTTTAGTCCAAGTTTTATTAAGGACACTAATGACCTTTTAAAAAAGCTTTATAACTGGTCTAGATCTAATGCCACTCTCAATGTTTTGTTAGTTACTATGGATGTAAAATCATTGTTTAGCCTTATACCTCATGATCTAGGCATTCAATATGTAAGAGAATATGTGTTGGCCCATAGTAATTTTTCTAATGAGAAAGTAGAAGTGTTTTGTTCTATCTTGGACGTTATACTTAATAGCAATGTTTTTATGTATAATGATGAGCTTTTCCATCAGCAATTAGGGGTAGCGATGGGTACGCCCATTGCTAATTGTTATGCTAATTTGGTACTGGCCAGGTGGGAAGAGATGTTCATCCACAATAATGGGAATTTTTTTCATGCTGATTTAGTTTTTTATAAAAGGCTCATGGATGACATCTTACTCATTTGGAATGGAAGTCAAGATACTTTACTAGATTTTGTTTCAAAATTGGATAGCTCCTCCACATTCTTAACTGTTGATGTTAATGTGTCTAATGAGGCTATTAACTTTTTAAACATTACTGTTATATATAAGGACAGTGAATTTAATAGTATGATACATAGAAAGAATGTACAGTCAATATACTATATGCACTACACTAGTATGCATCCAAGATTTATGCATAATAGCGTAGTACATAGCCAGTTTTTAAGGGCAAGTAGGTTAAACATCAGAGATGATAATTGTATAGAGAAGTCCAGAGTATGACTAATGACTTTGAATCTAGTGGTTATGATTCAGAAGTATTAGATAAAAATAAGAAGTTTGTGCTAGCACATCAACATGATATAGAGGCACCTTATTTCTCAGGAAAATATGAGACACAGACAAAAAACACATCTAATGATGGTAAAAATGGTACTAAGAACTACCATCTAGGTTATGTCATGAAATATAATAGCCCCACTAACATGATTCAACAAGTGATCTGGAAGAAATGGGTTATTTTACAATCAAACCTGGAATTTAAAGAGGTGGTGGGAGACAGACCAAGATTCATTTATAAGAGAGAAAGAAATTTGAAGCACCATCTATGCTACAAAGATCGGGCTTTTAGTAGTAAGACTGATGGCTTTATATCTAATAAAAGAACCACTGTACCATGCCATAACTGTGTCTACTGTACATATATTAATACTGATAATGAATTTATGCATCCTATTGCACATAAAACATTTAGATTTACCACATTTGCTACGTGTTCTACTGACAATGTTGTTTATCTTGTCAATTGTGAAGCATGTGGCTGTTTTTATGTAGGCAAAACAAACCAGAAAGTAAAGGAAAGGATTGGATCTCATTTATCTGAAATACGTAGAAATATTGAATCATAGGTTCATAGGTGTGTACTAGGCTAATGGCCCTGGAGCCTTTACAAACCTAGCCTATAGGATTACCCTGGCATCGTGCCACCCAACTTTAGTTCCCAGTGCCTCTGTCGAGTAAAGCCACTGGAGTGATCCAAGGGGTGAATTTTCTATTTCCCATCCACTCATCAAGATTTCTCTTGAAGAGGACCAGTGAGGTGCTCTGTTTGACATGTATGGAAAGTCTATTCCATAGCATGGGCAGTCTCTGGGTTATGAACCTGTCCCTCCAGCACATTCTGTTGATTGTAGTAATGAGCTTGAGGTCTCTGGAATGTGTGGTGTGAAGGGATTGGGATTTCTTTAAATGGAGCATTGAATTTGTACAAATATCTTTGTAATCAATAATGAGATGTTAACAGCAAATCTCTAAGTACAGGGCTATGTGTAAAACTTGGAACATACTGTTATATTTCATGGTTTTATTTGCAAATGTAGCATTAAGTGTGGTTTTGTCATCCATTATTAAATCACTTCAACAACCACCTCATCTTTATCTTTTGAGAGAGTAAGATTACCAGACTTACAGATGAAATGCAGAGCAGGGAGATACAGTGAGGTATGTATTTGATTTGTGATGTGCACTTTGCCAAGGAGTATCTTTAAATGTAGTTCTCTCACATGTACATCACCTTTTATGTCTCTGTTAGAAGCTATGTGATCCATGATACTGTCCCACTATCTGAGGGATAAATATTGTTACTTGTTCTTACTAGTTGTTACCACTGTGCTGACATTAATTCATTCTTGGAAATTATTTACCTAAATGCCTAGCATATTGTCCATTTTAGAAATCCTAAGCCATGATCCATATTAGTAATCCATCCCTGCACATTCATAACCCCAAATCTTTTCACTGCATTTACAACATGCACTTTTAAGCAAGATGGATGAACTAGGCAGTTAGGTGTCGGGTTTAGAGCATGGACATAGATTAAAGTTGCAGGTTTGAATTTCAGATGCCCAATCTGAGTTTAATTTTGTTCAAAGATTTAAAGGCTTGTATGTAAGATTATAAAATGTGTATCATAATTCTCTGATATTGTTCAAAATAAAAGTTTTTAGAACCAGATCTGAGCAATGTATATCCCTGTTACTTGAGGACTACAATCATTCATAGTTGCTTTTCTCTTTTTTCTGGTGACAAGGATAGGACCCAATATCATGCCTTTGCATTGAGCAGAAGTACAGGCTTGAGGACCAGCAGAGGGAGAGAGGTATTTTGCCTAAATGTTCTGTTTTGTTAACTAAAATGTATCTGATCCTTGTTACAGGCCCGTATTTTTACATTGTCATGTATATAGGTTCATAGGTAGGTACTAGGATATCGGTCCTAGGGCCCATACAAGCCTAGCCAAAAAATGTACCCTGGCTTTCGCCACCCAAGAAAATTATTTTCCTGTGCCCCTGTCGAGCAGAGCCACAGAAGTGATAAATGGGGTGAATTTCCCATTTCCCATCCAATCATCAAGATTTTTCTTGAAGAGTGCTAATGAGGAGCTCTGTTTGACATAAATAGGTAGTCTGTGGACATAGATTAATGTTGTAGGTTTGAATTTCAGATGCCCAATCTGAGTTTAATTTTGTTCAAAGATTTAAAGGCTTGTGTGTAAGATTATAAAATGTGTATCATAATTCTCTGATATTGTTCAAAATAAAAGTTTTAGTACTTTGACTATTGCTTATAATGCATGAGTTGGTGTTTGTGTGTTTCCTAGTGACCAGTTCCCATACTCTGGAACAGACTACCTATGTATTGCTTAGAATGCCAGAATACCCATCATGCATCAGTAAGGTAAGTGCATTAATCATACTATACTTGTCCTTACAAGTCTGATTGAAATACAAATATGTTTAAATATCATTTATTAGCAAGCCATGTTTTCTGAATAACTTTTTTTGAAATGTAGGCCACAACCTAAATGACAGTCAGGTTTATGCAACTGTAACAGATAGTGTGGTAAATGTTTTACATGCAAGTTTTTAGTACTTTGACTGTTGCTTATAATGCATGAGTTGGTGTTTGTGTGTTTCCTAGTTACCAGTCTGTTTTGCATAGCCTGCCTATTCTCATACAGAATGGGTGTCTGGTGTCTCAGTGTTCACATGGTGATTGGCAGACTGTGAGGCAAGCTCTTCAGTTCAACATTGGGTTTGTGTCTACCTACACCCCCTTGGGTGTTTTTTCTAACAGCATACTGGTATCCTATGTTTGTGAGTAATCAGACAGAATCATCAAGATGTTTGCATTTTGCAGTGTATTGGTTGCTAATAATTGTTGAGAGGTCATGCATACAGCTGTAGACAAGCAATACTGTTGTACAGCCTATACTAGACTCTCATAAGTCGCATGCTATAACTGTGTTTATGACTGAACATTATTTCTATTTGTTACTGCTGTATTCTTTATATTGATGTGGGTTCAGCCAATGACCATGCTGCCTGTCTCAGATGTTTGTCTTATGTCTTGCATATTTTCTACAATATTGTCATCTCACTTTGTCTTCATTTTAACAGTGTACATTGTTGGCTGTTCATATGACTCAGTACATGCAGAAACTACAATTTTCATTCACACACATACATAACTACTCAGGGAACACATGCAAGGGAAAAAGAATGAAAATAAAGAAATCCTGTCAGACACTCAGCTGCACAGTTTACTGAGGCAGAGACCATTATTAAACGATGCAGGTCCCCATAATAATATTATCTTGTCATTTGCAAGCTTTTATTTTATCAAATTTCAGTTATGGTAATGTTTCATGAGGCAGTATCAGGCATGCTTCCATTCAAATGTCAGGATATGTTACATGTGCTTGCTTTTGCATATGCTTGTCATGCTTAATCCTAGCCAGTAAAGAATGATTCTTTCACTGGTAAGCTGTGTTATGCATGCCATTGCATGTTCTTGATTGACCTGCTCACATTGCGTGAGGGATACAGTGTCCCTGACATGTTCTGTTATTAGACATGTCCATAAGTATAGATAATGTGACACAGGAAGGTGCTGTGTGCATGAAGAGCCATTCACCAGCAGCAATTCTGTTTATTATAATAGTTCTACTTGCTAATGTTTGCACTATTTCAACTTGAACTGTGTTTAAATAATAACTTACATCTCTACTAATACTTTTTCAGTCTGATATTTGTAGATGCGGAATATGCAAAAGGACTGGATGTTAGTTAATGTATCAGACTGCAGATGTGCACAACAGTCTACTTTTAAGGTCAGCTATGATCTTCATGGGAACATGCAACATGATAGACATTCACTTTTCACTGTTATGGTTTTGACTATTGACATACATCATATATGGTGGTACACTGGACTATGGTCATAACATACTTAAACATTACATGAGGACTGTTTTTGCCTCGTCATTGTGTCACACTAGGAATGTTATGCAGACATGTAGTATCAGCTATGCATATGTAATTTCTGTCTTCTGTTGTGATTCATCTGGATAGAGCATGAGATCCATGGATAATTGCCAATCATACACAGATGACAAATGCATGCCAGGCCACTCCCAGAGTCCTCAGATGATGACAACCATGACAGTGATAAGAATGATGATGAGGATGGTGGACCAGCACATGCCATCATCCCTGTTGCAACCAGGAGGAGATGATGCCAAGAACAACAAAGAGACAATTACTGGAAGTAGATCAGGGAGGTTGTGACTTTTGTATTTCAAACACAGATGAGGGACATGATGGGGATTGTTTCCAGGACATGGCACAGGCTATATGTGACTCATTCAGATAGATAGCCAAAGAGATCATTCATGATGTTCTTCCCCATCTTTGCCGTATATTTTGAATGCACTGTATATGCACTGTTGTACATGCATATCATGTAGCTGCCATGCTTATGTGTTTCATGTGCAAACATAAAATTCAGATATCATTGTATGACATTTGATTAAGTTTCAACGTGTGCATGACACACACTAACACATTAAACAAGGCATATGTGGCAAGGCCTGGAAAACATCATAAGCTACTTAGTCAAAGGCAGAGGGATGACTACTGAGAGCCAGTTTTCACCAGATGATTTCAGTGAATTTTATGTCTGGTTTGAGGTCCAAAACACTGAGTCAAAGGGTATCACCATAAGAAAGAAGGCAGAGAGGAGGCACCGCCACCTTTTACAATATCATCAAATGTGGCAAAGTACTTGAATAGGATAAATCCCCAGAAGGCAGCCAGTCCAGATAATATTCTGGAAGGACACTCAAAACCTGTGCTTCAATGCCTGCTGATGTTCTGGTTGATATATTCAATCTCTCCCTTGCACGAGCTACAATTCCCACTTGTTACAAGGCAACCACTATTATTCCACTACCTTAAAAGGGCAAAGCCAACTGCCTGAATGACTAATGACCGGTTACGTTGACTCCCATAGTGATGAAATGCTTTGAGAGAATCATTATGAGTCATATTCAGTCAGTCATGCCTGATACAATGTTTCCCTGCAGTTTGCATACAGACCAAATATGTTGGCAGAGAATGCAGTCAGTCCAACATTGCATGCAGTTCTTACTCATTTGGAGAATATGGACTGTTATGCTCAACTGCTGTTTATTGATTATAGGTGATACTATTGAAAGTCATTAACAAGCTGTCCATACTGGGCGTGAAACTGACTCTTTGTAATTAGGTCTTGGATTTTTTAACAGACAGACCACTTTCAGTCATGCTGGGAAAATAACATCTCTAAAACAATAATAATAAATATGGGAACTCCACAAGGCTGTGTGCTGAGTCCAATGCTGTACACCCTCTTCACTTATGATTGTGTTGCTTCTCAACATGACCCCAATATTGCCAAATGTGTGGATGGTAAAACAGTTATTAGTCTGCTCTCTGGGGGTGATGAATCAGCATGTAGGAGGGAAGTGGAGAACCTTGTAAAAAAAAAAAATACTATCTTGTTTGCTCGCTTCCCACCTTTCCAAGCCAGTCCAGATCCCAGGCTTTGCTTGTCTCAGGACTTTATTTTCTGTGCTCAGAGCTATTCAGACCTTGCTGTGGTAGAGGCAAGTCCTACTGCCTACCAGTGGGACTGGTGAGCATTGTACTGCCTATCTAACACTAGAGGAGTGGTTTCCAGCTCTGAAATTGTAATTTTATTAGCCTTTTTGGGCTGATTTCTATCCCTTTCAACTTTCTGGCTTAAAAACGTGTGTGTTTGCACATTTTTCACATTGTGCAGCACTATGAGGCTACAGTTAAACTACTCCAGGTGCCAGAAAGTCTGCTCTTCAAATTTTCCCTTAGAACTAGCTGGTTTCTCAGTAGTAGCACTAAAATCTGAACCCCTGTGACTAGCACTTGCTCTACAACCTGCTGGAAAGCACCAGGAAGCCTGAAACTGATACAAGCACTGAATTCTCCTTGTCAATAAGGATAAATTAATTGTAGGCACTAAACAGCCTATAATTGCAAAGTACCTTGCAAAGGTAAGGGAAAATAGTTCTTATACTTTACAAAAAAAAGCACCTAAACAGGCATGTCCAAGGGTCAGCTTCCAGTGATTTCTCCTGTCCACCTGGTGAATGTGGGCATACTGGGGCAATGTGGCAACTGCCTCATGTACACAGACAACCCACTTCTCCTACCACCCAACACTACAACCTGCGAGGGATGCACTTACATAGCCAAACTGGAAGCAAAGCTCTCTCTGGCCAAGATTGTGCTAGACAGTCAAGAGGAGAAGGTTAACACCTGCACTACACCTCAAGCAACTCACAGCCCTTCAAAACCCACACCATCAACACCCACACATAGCAACACTAAGCCCACATATGCAGAGGCCTTTAACATTACCCTGCCCAAGAAACAAGGACCTCCGAAGCTGAAACACAAACAAACAACAGTCACAACCAAAGTGACACATAGCTCACAACACCAATGTGCCACCCAACAGCAGCCCCTAAGACAAGACAATGTACCCAACACTTTAGTCATAGGTGACTCTATAGTCAGGCACACTGATGTCCCACTCACCAGGCTGAACAAGGAGAAAATTACAGTCAGCTGCCTGTCGGGTACCAGGATCCGCCATATAACGCATGCACTCAAGTCACTCCACAACAAGTACAAATATGACTCTGTCATTGTCCATGCTGGAGTGAATGACTTGAGACGTACCTCCCTGAACTACATGAAAAGAGACATGGAAGAGCTCTCGGATCATGTGGCCCAGGTAGGTATGACCCTAGTCCTGAGTAGCATCCTGCCTTTGCCCAGAATGATACCACAGTATAAAGACAGAATGATTGACTTCGACAATTGGTTAAGCTTCTGGTGTCATTCAAAGGGGATCAAGTATCTGTCTGCCTGGGAAGACATGATCGACAAACCACGATGCTTTGCTAGAGATGGCCTGCAATTGTCACCCCTGGGATTCAGGTTACTGGCTAAAGCTCTTGCTATCCCTATAGTGCCTTTTTTAGGCAAGGTTCAAAGGACAAAACCACCACCGTAACAGATACAAGCATGCAAAATCTGAAGGTAATGCAACTCAATGCTAGAAGTCTAAATCTCAAAATGCACTCTCTCGAGGCACTCCTAAAAATGGAGAACATCGATATCTGTGCAATAACTGAGACTTGGTTCAAGGCTCCAGAGAGCATCCCTACAATACCAGGCTACAACTCTTACCACACTTTTCAGCCACAAAAGCAAGACCCGAACACTAAAGATGGAGGAGTGTCCATATTCACCAAGGATATTCACACCTCCAGGCTAGATGCCCAACACAATGCATCTGAAATTCTTCAGGTGCAACTAACACTAGGTAAGACTGCAATCCAAATTGTAGCTTGCTACAGACCCCCCACCATGCCCCAAGATTCTCACTACACCTTTCTAAACATACTGGAAAATATTAAGATGCAACCAAACACCCTAATACTGGGTGATTTCAACTACCCTGCCATTAACCGGGAAAACTACTTGGCTACCAACTCCTTTTCCCAACGGTTCTTGGAATTCATAAATTCCAACGCCTTTGGATCTACTAATCCATTGCCCCACCAGGGGCTCCAATATCCTTGACCTGGTCATTACCAACATGGGAAATAGATGCTCCACACCAGTGGTCAAACCCTCATTGGTCAGGTCTGACCATAAGCAAATCACCTTTGACATCCACATCCCATCCCCCCACCCCCAGTAAGGAAACCTCCTTAAAAAACTTCTCCAAAGCCAACTTCATGCTACTCAAGTCAGAAGTGACAAACTTCATGACACCCATGCAGATGGGATCTGAAAGTTTAACTGCAGAATCATACACTAAGGCACTGTACGAGTACATCCACTTGTGCATGAATCGTGCCATCCGCAATAGAACCAAGAAGCTCTCCTCCAATAAAAAGGAAGCCAATCTGGTGGTCCCCTGCTATAAACAAACTATACAACAGAAGGAAGAAACTATTGCAGAAAAGAGGAAAATCCCAGGATGCAAAAAACTCCCTCACCAGCCTCAGTAAGAAGCTGAGATCCCTCATAAAATCCTCAAAAGCTAGTTATGAAAATAAAATTGCCAAAGATTCCAAAGACATCCACAAGGCATTCTATAGTTATGTCAAGAATCTAAATGGCAATGCTCAGACCTGTTCTGAGCTTCAGCAGAATGGCATTAAATATACTGATCCCAAGGATATTGCCAATATCCTGGCAGATCGATTTAGTGCCAACTTCACCCCCCTCTCACCCCCTAAAGGGCCCATCTCAATACCAAAAGATTGCCAAATTTCAGTAATCATGGCCACCGCACTCTCCAAAGCTAAGAATACAGCATCCATGGGACCAGATGACATCCCAGGCTGTGTACTACATGAACTACAAAATGAACTGGCACCTCACCTAAGTGTCATGTTTAATCATAGCCACACCTCAGGCTTCATGCCCACTGAGGGGCGCACAGCTACAGTTATCCCACTCCACAAGGGGGGATCCACCTTGGATCCTGGAAACTACCATCCCATCAGTCTGATGAGCCTGACCTGCATGGGCATGGAACGCATTGTCATGGAACTTATAAACAAAGACATTGGCAACCTTCAAACATTGGACCCCACCCAGTTTGGGTTTGTGAAGGGCTGATCTTGTCTCCTGAGCCCGATTGACTTCTTCAGAGCTGCGGACGAGGGTAAGGTGGTCCACAAAGCCTATCTGGACCCCGCCAAGGCCTTCAACACCATCCCCCACTCTGAAATCATAGATAAACTTATTAAGCTGGGCATAAATCCCTACATCACTCGATGGGTTGCCAACTGGCTTACTGACAGAACCCAGACTGTAAAAGTAGCCGACTCCAAATCCACCTCCAGACAAATGACAAGTGGAGTACCTCAGGGTTCAGTCCTGGGACCACTCTTGTTTGGCATCTACTTCTCTGAAGTACAGGCCAACACTAAGGGACTCTGGCTAACAAAGTTCACAGATGACTGCAAACTGGGAGCCATTATTGAATCCCCAAATAATGTGGATATTCTACAAAAGGGCCTTACAAAAACAGATGCCTGGTGCCAGAGCCATGGGCTCAAGCTTAATGCCAAGAAATGTATAGTTATCCCCTTTGGAAAAAAACATGTACCCATGAATTACCACATAGGTGGCAGTACACTAAACATCGAAAGTGTGATGAGAGGCTTAGGGACACAGGAGGACAGTGGTCTCAGTTTCGATAACCACATCACCACAACAGTCAGGAAATCCTTCTATGTGGCATACTTCATCACTAAGGGCTTTTCATCCAGAACAAGGAGGTCATTGTCCCACTGTACTCATCCCTCATTAGACCCATTATAGAGTATAATGCCCCATTTGGTATGTACCTCACAAGACATCTGCAACAGCTGGAAAGGACACAGAAATTCCTCACTAAAAGAATCACAGGCCTAAAGCAGATGCCATATGCTGACCGTCTAAAAAAACTCCAGCTATACTCTGTGGCATATCGACTACTCAGAGGCAATCTCTGCTTAACATACAAGGCCATGTCAAACCCTGAGCTGTTGGACATGCTCCACTTAAAGAAATCCCAATCCCTCAGAGCCACACACTCCAGGGATCTAAACCTTGTCATCACAATGAACAAAACATGCTGGAGGTATAGGTTCCTGACCCAGAGACTCCCCATACTCTGGAATAGACTGCCCATACATGTCAAGCAGAGTGCCTCCTTGGCCCTCTTCAAAAGGAACCTTGATGATTAGATGGGCGATAGGAAATTCACCCCGAGGATCATGTCAGTCACCCTGCTAGACAGGGGTCCAGAGAAGTAAATATTGTAGGAAGAAATATCCAGAGAATTGTTATGGTTAGGCTTGTATAGGCCCTAGGGCCAATAGCCTAGTACCAACCTATGAATCTATGAACCTGTAAGTGGTGCCAGAACAGTAATCTCTCTCTTAATACCAGCAAAACAAAAAAAGATGATCATTGATACATGAAGGAATAGAGGGTAGCACTTACCATTATATATTGGTGAGTCTGAGGTGGAAAGAGTGGCTACGTTCAAATTCCTCAGTATTAACATCTCTGAGGACCTTACCTGGACTCATAACATTACAGACTTGGTAGGGAAAACCCAGCAGCAAATGTATTTTCTAAGAAGGCTGAGGAAGTTTGGTATGCCCAATACCATCCTCAGCAACTTCTACAGATGTACAATTGAGAGAATTCTCTCACACTCTGTTACACTATGGTTTGGGAATAGTACAATACAAGATCACAAGGCTCTGCAGTGAGTAATAAAAACTGTGCAAAACATTATTTGAGTAACATTCCCTGCATTGGAGGACATCTACAACAAAAGAGTTTTTAGGAGGGCTCAAAGCATTATCATGGACACTACCCACCACAATGCAAACTGTTTATGCTGTTACCATCAGGGAGGCATTATAAGAGTGTGGTGGCCAGAGCAACCAAGCTGAAAGACAGTTTTATACCTTAAGCTATTAGATTGTTAAATAAATCTCACATACTACCTCTCCCTTCAGTATTGTAGGTTGGTTCACATTTGGAGGGAAACAAGCTTTTTTGCAAAAATGTGCTGTTTTGCACATTTATATATATATTTACTAATATTGGTATTTATATTATTGTCTATTTGTTGTCATAGATTACTTCTTATTGTTAATTGTCGTGTTTTTGTATGTTGCTGGAGGATTTGCAGAATAAGAATTTCATTGTACTATGTGACACTGCCTATAGTACATATGATATCACATACACATATACTGTCATGCCAATATGGAATAAACAATCGCAGGCATATGTCATACTGTGTGCCATGTGCTGGCAATTCTGATGCCATGTTGAATCATATAAAGGTATATCATACCTAGGGGTAGTCCTCCTTTTCTGACTACATCAAACGCCAGTTTGACATTCATGTATACACTGTAGTAAGGATAATTTATTCAGTAACACTACAGTATGTTATGTTAGGTATTTGTTACATTTCCACATCCATTTGTTATTCATGTAAGTTTACACCTTCTGGCAATATTTGTTGTACATGTCTCTGCTCATAGTCTGATCCACGGTGAAACACAATTGTGTCATTGACATGTGAGCATTCAATGACTTATTGTTGATGTGCTGTAATGATGCTTGCAGGACTGTCCTCTGCCCACTAATAAGCAGGGTGCATGACATATACCTGAGATTGTTTATTCCATATTAGCATGACAGTATGTGTGTATGTGACTGAAATTCTTAGCTTGCTGACATATGTTTGTTGATGTTACACAACTGCACATCATACTTCTCAAGTGTACCTCATTACGAGGAACCTACCTCATTTGGGGTCTTAAAAAGTTAATGTTCCTCGAAGTTCTACATTGAAAGGGCCTGTAACACATTCAATGTTAGGAATTTTTTAAGTGAAACCCATGGTAAATAGAAATAAATCATTAATTCCCTAAAAGATCCTCTTTATAAGTAAAACCAGCATATTTTAACCATCCTGTGACCTACCTAGCTGAAGTTGGTAGTAAGTCATTAGTACGTGTTCCCCATTTTACCCATTTGTTCCACATTATGAGGGCTAGTGTTCCTCATTTTGGAGATGGAAGGTTGAGAGCTATGCTGCACATTGTTGTGTATGTGTGATTTATGGGTCTACTTGAAAACACCGACATGCAAAACACCAATGACGAGAACACCGAGACCAGACGATCGACAACTGAGATGACTGACAGTTTAAAAGCCCGATGTGAGAACACCAACATGTTAAGGTAAGTGTGCGATAGTGACAGACTTTAGGGTTGGGGTGGGTTAAGTGAGTTAGGGTTAGGGTGTAGGTAAGGTAAGTGTGCGATGGTGACAAACTTTAGGGTTGGGGCGGGTTAAGTGGGTTAGGGTTAGGGTCCGGGTTAGGTGAGTGTGCTATAGTGACGGACCTTAGAGTTAGGGTTTGGGTTAAGGTTAATGCATAGATAGCTGTGTATGTAAGGTTTAGTGTAGGTTTGTAAGGTTTTTGTTGTGCTTGTGTCATGTGTGTGTTTTTCGGAAAAGGTATTTGTTTTGTTTTGTTGATTGTCGGGATTGTGGTTTGTCGGGCATATGAAGTTTCGTGCTTTTAAACTGTCGGTCATCTCAGTTGTCGATCTTCCGGTCTCGGTGTTCTCGTCGTCGGTGTTTTGCATGTCGGTGTTTTAAAGTAGACCCATGATTTATACACTCCCATTTTGGTGGGCATCAGCAATGCAGTTTACCCACCTGGCATGCATTTGGCATTTGCTTAAATGTATTCTGGGTTGGCTTCAACAGCACCCAGTGTGGTATACCCATGCATTTGCAATACTTAACTCTACCTTGTTGCCCCACTTTATTGTTGTCTTCCTTGAGGTGTGCCAGGGTTGCATAACTCTCTTCCACCTCCATAGTTACGTAATATATTTTGCAGATATGTCTGCTTTTGTTGTAATTTTGGTCCATTGTCATATATTACTTTGTTTACAAGGTTAACATGTGCCAAATATATGGCCATTATACAGATGCAGAACATATGCATACAAGTTGTTGGCTACTATTTGCAATACTTTTGGTCATTATACTTGTGTATTAACCATTGTACATTGTTAAATTCATGTGCACAACCTGATATTTTGTATTGAGCTGTAGTGATAGCTATGTGAACATATTTGTACATGGTATTGGTACGCTATATTGACATTGCTTTCATGTGCATTCCATTTAAGCCCCTGACAGTCATACATATATGCCTACACCTGTATGCTGGCTTTGACATGACATATGTGTGTTACATATATGCATTCCATTCCATGTTTGTTTGGTTTGAGTACACCTAGTTGTGTATGTAGCAGCTAGTTTGTTGCTTTGCTGCTGTACTGCTGTGTTGCACTGTGTTTGATTGTTGGCTTTTCAAATGCATGGTCAAATGTTCTGTTCTATCTTCTGCTGGAATTATCTAGCATTCCTAGATCTGCATTTAGTCATCTATGGTGTAGCCTGGCACTGCTGACAGAGTACTTGGATATGTGTTTATTTATCCAATGTGTATTGTGATCCTTATTTATCACCCTACAACACAAATCTGCTATTGGTCATACACATCCATGTATGGCTGCCACACAGTTTGCAACATGCCATAATGTGATATTGCAAAGGTAGATATGTTTTCTGCATTTCACCATGGCTGACATGCATCCCCACCATGATTGACAACTTTCCTTTGTCCGTGTTGTGCAGTGTGCCATCTGTGTAATTTACCTTCCTTACTGTTGTTTTCCAACCTTTGTCTGTCACGTGTTGTGATATTTGTTGTATGGGTATACCTGCTATGATGGTCTTTTCCTGTTCTTTCCTTATCTTTATCTTTTCTTTTATTTTTAAAAAATAAAAAAAAAATGGGGAGCCTATTCCCACCAAACAAAAGTTGCCCATGTCCCTTTGATTTTCCTGTTCCAACATACCTCTTGTGTATCCCTCTTCTTCACCCAAACCTCATGTCTGCTTTTCTATCTCCCAATTTCCTTCAGTGGGTGCATTAACTGAGTTCCTCACACATGTCCCGCACTCATTGTTAGCTAATGTTAGCTGTGGCGATCTGGCTGTGATTGCCCTTCATCTTTATTAATTTTTTCATTAGAATATTTAATGATTCCATTGGATCCATAAGTGATAGTATATTTTAATAATAATGGACTTTCCTTAGTTGTCTGTAAACTTAGTGGAGAGGTTCCCTTATAGAAATGTGTTTATGAATGTCATGCTGCTTGGATTGTGAGATTCTTTCCGTAACTTTGTTAGTGTAAATACAGTGTGCCTGTTCTACTGAGATTGTGCACTGAGATATTCTGAGTTCACTGTGACATATTTACATATTACATTGTTATCTGCAACTTTGCCATTGATATTGGCATGACATGCTGGATTCTGCAAACATTACTGAGTACGGCCCAGTAAAAGGACTCATTTTGTAAGTGAATAAGGGATGTTAATCATATTGATCACTGCTGTAGTAGCCTTAGCTATAGGGGTTATATCCTGCCAAGGATTAAACAGCCAGCCAGCATTCAAAGTTTCAAGACACCTTCTAGACTCCCAAACTGTCAAGTCGAGTGACTAAAAGACAAATTTGGGCACAAAGCCCCAGAGCTTTAATGCTGGCAAAGAATATGCTTCTCTGAGGCTTGGAGGATTAACAGTCAGCTTTTGCTTTCCTTTGCTGGGCAGAGAAGTTCCCTTTGAGGGGAAACATTTCTATTTTCTTAAACTCATTAGTGTCTTATTACTTTAATCTTCAGGAAAGTTATTTTAAAGTTAGGAGTGTTGTGTTTTAATGGACTGTCTCGTGACTAATTTTAAACATAAATAACTAATTTATTCTGTTAGTTTAGAAGTAGCTATCTGAAAACGTTTTTTTGTGGAACAGTTGTATATTTTTCATTGGTGGGGCTGACATAGTGTTTAAAAGTGATTTTTATTGTGTTTTATTTTTCTGTCAAAAAACAAGGGTAACTTTTTGTAGTCTAATAGTTTTATCAGTATTTACTTCTTGTCTTTCCTGGGAAAGAGGCACCATTTTTAGCTTGACCACGAAACAGAAAAAGAAAAAGTTAAGTAAACAGCCTTTGCCAACACAGCAGGCTAGCAATTTGCCTTAGCTGCAGCTGGATGACTGTGGCCATCTGTTGTACTTCAGACCACTCATCTTTTACCCTGGATCTGTATATGCCAGGGATTCAGCTCTATTCAGTTGCTTACCGCTTGCTCAGAGGTGACCTGTGCCTGACATACAAGGCCATGTCAAACCCAGATTTGATGAACATGCTTCACCTCAAAAAATCTAGATCCCTCAGAGTCACAAGGGCGGGAGACTTAAACCTTGACACGGTTATTAATAGGACGTGCTGGAAGGATAGATTCATCACCCAAAGACTCCCTATGCTGTGGAACAAAATCCCGGTATATGTGAGGCAGAGCACCTCGCTGGCCTTGTTCAAGAGGAATCTTGACCAATGGATGGGAGATCGCAGATATACCCCAGGGGTTACCTCAATGTCACTGCTCAACAGAGGCACAGCAAAATAATGGGCATAGTTTCTCCAAACTAAAGGGGTGGCGTAAGCCACAAAACTATGGGCTAGGCTTGTAATTGCCCTTGGGCAGATAGCCTAGTATGAACCTATGAACCTATGAACCTATTAGCTATGTCCTCTGTGGCTGTTGGAGTCCCCTCAGTGGCCAAGGGAGAGCTGCTCTTGTCGGTCCTATGAGAGAGAACAGGGAAGGCTTCCCTGTTGTGCCAGAATGCTGTGCCCATCCCTGGGGAAGCAGCTGATGCCATTAGTAATGCCACCAGGCCTATTTTTCCTGTCAAAAAGAACCAGAAAACCAATTTCTTTAGACAGGAGTAACTTACTGGGTCTGGCTCAGGGTTTTATTCAGGCTTCCTTCATGTAATGTGGTTTCTGGTAAAAGAAGGAAGGATTCCTCTTTTCGTGAAGAGATGATTCAAGATTTTAAATCTGAACAGGAAAATGCAGTGATGGATTCAGCATGTTTTCTTCAGATTTTTGATTTGGACTCAGAGGAGAGCTCAGTTTCTGATTCTCCTGTTGGGGTTTCTTTTTCTCTGAGACTATTGCAAGAATGTGCCAGTCCCTAGGATTTAGTAAACTCTGTGAAGGTTTTGCGTGAAGCCTACATGGAGTTTATATGGTTATGCAGTGATGCGTGATGAGCAACAGAGATAATTACATATTCATGCCACGCATTTAAGCAAGCACACAACTCAAGTTTGATGGACTGTCTCAGACAACACTTTATAGCTGTTGACATCATCAGTGTCTGGTGAAGAGAATATGGTAATAACAGTATCTCACATGATGGTGTAAAAGGCTCTCTGTAATGTCAAGCAAGTGCACAAACATACACACATACACTTGACTGTAGTGAGAACAGAACCCCCTATCTATCTAAATATACAGACTACAGAGCTCAGTACTTTATGGACACGCCATAGCAGAAGTCCAACTTTTACACAGCTGCAGGACAACTTATAATGGATGACATCAGCAGTGCATGTTAGAGAGAAGATGTTGGGAGGCCTGCATAGATTTATAGCTTCATAGGTTCATAGGAGGTTACTAGGCTAATGACCCCAGGGCCTTTACAAGCCCATCATGAAAATACTCAAGTACCCTTATTAAGCATAGTTAGAAAGTCATGAATGATTTTGTTATCAGCACCGACTGCCTCTGTCTATAAGGGATATAAGTGCCACCACCTGGGGTTAATTTATGATCACTGATCCAGTTGTCAAGGTTGTGCTTAAATAGAGGAGCAGCAATCACTGGTAAATATATCTGTCTTTCCAGCATGTTCTGTTTATGTCACAGACTAGGGTGAGATCCCTGGAGCAAGTTATTCTTGCCCTATTTGAGTTGCAGATGTCCAGCATTTCCAGCAGAGCAGGGTCTGAGACTGCTCTGTAGGCCAGGCACAGGTCATATGTCAACAGCTTGTATGATACTGAGTACAGTGACAGGTCTCAGTCTTTTCATGTATGTTATGTTTTGGAGGCCCTGGATTCTCCAGGTCAGAAACCTCTGCAGTTTCTCCAGTTGCTGCAGGTGTCTGGTGAGGTACATACAGAAGGGGGTATTGTACTCAATTAGTGGTCTGATAATGGTGGAGTTCAGCAGAGCTATGACCTCTCTGGTCTTGGATATGATGCCTTTATTTATGAGGTGCACAATATAGAATGCATGTCTTACTACAATGAACACATAGTGATCGAAGTTCAGATTGCTATTAACCTCTTTCCCCAAGTTTTGCACCACTGAGTTTGAGCTTAGTGGGGTGCTATGTATATCATAATTAGCAGGGTTATTTCTTTGACATAGGAGACAATGAAGCATTTTTAGCATTAGGATTCACTCCATGAGTTTCGCACCAATCATTTGTATGTGTCAGCCCTTTCTGTAATATGCTAACATCGTTGGGGACTCTATATGACTGTGCCCAGTTGGCAGTCATCTGCAAACTTGGTAAGCCACAGGCTACCTACCATCACCTGGACTTTAGAGAAATAGTTTCCAAACAGTAGAGGGGACGGCACAGATCCTTTTGGTACTCCACTGGTAACTGGTCAACTGGTGGAGGTGGACTCCCCAACTTTGACAGTTTGTGTTCTGTTGGTAAGCCAGTTGGCTACCCATCTAGTAATGTATGGGTTAATCCCCAGATGGGAGATTTTCTCTATGATACCTGAATGGAGGATTGTGTAAAAGACTTTGGTTAAATCAGCATAGGCAGTTTGTCCTGTTTTCTCTCTTCCAGGTCTTTGTGGACATTATCAAAGAAGTCCAGTAGGTTTAATAAACAAGAGCTACCCTTGACAAAACTAAACTGGGTCAGGTCAAGAGTGCTGAAGGTCACCTATGTTCCTTTAGATAAGGTTCAGGATGATTCTTTCCATAGCCTTGCAAATAAGGCTGGTTAGGCTTAGGGAGTTAATAGTTTCCAGGGTCACTTGATGGATGTTCAGGCATGTTCAACTGTGAAGATAGTTCTAGTTCTGCATATTACCAGACTGATGTGCATTGCATATTACGCAACATTTGATATTAATTTATGTAGAGTAGTTGATATATTTGTGAACAAGTATTGAGACACCAGGGTTGCAGTGCATTGGGGGGAGGCAACATATGGCTGAATTGTAAATATGTGACATATTGTTAGATAGGGCCTTCATTTTGTTATGTTTCCACATGTAGTTTCATAGCATAAACAATAAATGAAGAGTAAACAGCACTAATACATGTTAGCAGTGAATTTGCACTGTCCAGCAGTGAGCAGCAGGTTTGCACAATGGTTGGAAAAGTGTTTGCATATGTGAGGTACACCTTTCCATTACATTCCCTGTTTGCACATAGTTAAGCAGTGAGCAAATATGAACCGTATTTCTAAAAGTCTGAACATTAGTATTGAGTCTATGAAACACACCTGGTGGTTAGCTGAATCTGTGGCAGCAGATGTAAATGCATTAACACATTTATTTTTGAGCCCAGATGATACTGGGTTTGAATTCAGGTGTAGCTAATACTTATAAATAAACAGTGAAAATGCATTGACATTAATTCTTTATCTTACACGTGTTGCTGTGTGTTGGCATAGCACAGTGGGGTTAAGTGGCACTGTAAGAAGGTAACCGCAGTATTGTAGGTGCCACTGACTGTCACTTGGCAATGGTGCACAATGCTAATCTCCATGCAAACATGGAGGCCAAAAAGTGAAGGGATCCATTGCTTTTACTAGTGCTTATGTGTGTTGGGCATGATTCTATTTTTTGACCAGATTATAAATGTTAAAATGGGGGATAGATAGGAAACTGATGAAATGGGGAGCAAGCAGGGGGGGGGGAGAACAAAGGAAAAGCAATACTGGAACATGTGGGAGGGAGGTAGGTAAGAACCATAGCTATCCATTTATTCAGCAGTGAAAACTGATAATATGTGCAGAATATTAGCTGAATTTGGACTGTCACCTCCAGAGAGGGGTGAACACAGCATAACTGTGTTGTGTGGCCAACTGGACCAAATCAAGTTTGTCAAGAAGATACATGAGGGGAATGGAGAGCTATGAATGGGATGATATATATATCTTTTTTGTGGGACAGTTGGCAATTTTTTTTTAATTCAGGAAGAGACGAATACTTGGTAAGGGAAGTAGGTATTTCTGGGTCAGGTAAGTTGGGTAAGTGAGGATGCAAATGCAAACAACAAGACAAACAAGACAAGACACAGGGATGGTGAGGGACACAAAAGGTTGGGGATATCATGATTGGGGTGAGGGAGAGGACAACATGGGCTCATTCCCGTCAAACATAGAGACAGCGAGAATTGAGTCCTCACTCACTGGACTGTCATCACAGTCCCCTTACTCCACTGGTGGCTGAGGTGCTTGACATCTAGACTCCAACATACCATGAGGGTGAGCAGCCTCTCCATCTGTCATCGGCATACAGCAATGTTGTGGTGCACAACCCTATGCATCAACCCTGGCATCTTCTGGCAAGTGATGAAATCCCCACATCTATCACTGCTCCCAGAGAGTACTGCAGCACCAGCTGCCAGTGCAGTAATACCAGAGAGTGCAGGTAGTGCAGGAGCAGCAGAGGCAACAGAGGCAGTGCTGCCAGGTTGGGTCCCACACATACTGGGCATCAGTGCTGCAGCTGGTGAAGCAGGAGCAGGCTAAGCTGCAGGGGCTGGCCTACCTCATTGTGCTGTGTAGCATTTACTGATTTGGTACACTTGAATGACATGGAGACATTTTGACGAAGCATAATGAATAATAAAAAAGGAGATATAAGGGTTTGGGTGAAAGAAAAAAAAAACAGATAACATTAGTAGCATCATATGTGACATACAAAGCATTAACACAATTATACAACTATTTTATTGCAGTATTACATTTAAGTATACAACTTAACAAATCCACACTATAACTACAGATTGCTGAAAGTAATCTTTGAAATGTGCATATATTGGACATATGGGTGTTCCAGTTATACAGACTACAGCTAACAGCAGGGCATTTATGCACTTGTATAGAGTTTAAATTAATGCAAATATTATTAAAGAAATGTAGTATTGCATAGTTGTGACTCATGGTATTTGAATCCACAACTTCTGACTACAGTCTTATATTTGACTCCTAAAGTTGGTTTGTGCTACAGACGAATGCATGCATACTTACTTTTACAGTTAGGATATACATGCTCAATTTTCTACAACTGTATAAAAAAAATCTGTATTTAACTTTTAAAGCTACAATAATACTTCTCTTGTGCTGCATACATTCCACTTGTTTCCCTCAGTCTTTCCATTCAAGCAGCATGAGCCCATCTATTGAGCTCAAGGCCAGTATTAGATGGGAGAAGAACAGAAAAGAACAGAAGAGCATTATGCATACAAGTCTTGCCTATAGGTAACTTTCTAAGTATTGTAATACTCCCTTATTATCATACTTACACAGCCGTGGGAAGTCTGCAGTTTCAAATTCAGTGAACCAGTTGTTGAGGGTATCCATTTTGTGCCTCAGTAGGTCATTAAAATGATTCCTACATTGTTCCCCAGTGCTTGGGATGCCAGAAGCACTGAATACAGCCTGAGGACAAACTACTCCATACCTCAGACTTGTACTGGGAGCCAGAATAGTCCCCCTGCAGAAGCCTTTGACTGTGGCACTTTACCACTAGTCCAATAAATATCCTGAACTCCTGGACACCCAACCTCTGTGCCCTAAATTGGGCAGCTTCCCTACTAACTCCAGACATGTCTAACACCCAACCTAGAGCAATGGAAAATCATGCTTTCCTGTCAATTCCATTTATCTTGTTTACTGGTAGTGTGCAAACTCGAGCAATGATGCCAACCGAGTTAACTTGATGTTAAGTGGAGAGCAGCAGTGCCAAGCAGGGAGGAAAGAAATGTATGAAATAGAGGGGTGTCTGCTGATGTAGCTTGGAAATATAGTTTGAAAATTGGAAGGTAACTGTTAGGCGAGTTATTTTTGCAGACATGTACTGGGGGCATTAATGCCATGACCTGACACATTTATTTTTGGCTTTATACGCTGACAAAAATTGATTTTTAATGTGTGGGATTCAAACCTAGGCATAAGAGACAAAATATTTTCTTCCTCTGTATTGATTTTCCAACTTTTACACAGAAGAAGTGCTGCACAAACATAATTAGGAATCATTCATGAATACAGCTGACAGCTTGAGGTGTTACACATGTATGTATATAACCTGATATGTTTCTTGTATATAGATCCAGTTGTGTATGTCTTATGCAAATGTGAAGGCCATGCAAGTCCAGATAGCAGAATTATACCAACATAACTGTAGGAGAGAGTATACCCACAGTCATACATCTGAAAACACAACAAGAGTATATTATCCCTCACACATATAATTCCTATCAAATCCACAATCTAAAGTATTATAAGTGAGAATGAATATAATGGGAAGTGAGACAACAGTAAAAATGTTTGGCATTGAAAACACAACAAGAGTATATTATCCCTCACACATATAATTCATATCAACTCCACCATTTAAAGTATTATAAGTGAGAATGAATATAATGGGAAGTGAGACAACAGTAAAACTGTTTGGCATATCCTGTATTAGAACCCAAAACCATATGTATGGCAGTCCTACCCTTACACCTCTTGCCACAAGAATGTTGAAATAACACTTGTCTATTTTTTAGTTCATTACTATAAACTGCACCATCACAACAGTAAAAATAGGTTACATACCATGTATTAGAACCCAGGACCATCTGTACTCCAGCTGTATACCTACACCTGCTGCCACAGGACTAGTTACATGACATTTCCATAATGTCTTACTCATTCTTAAGTTCTCTGTGTTAACCACCATGCAACACTGTTTAGACCGTTTGCATGGTGCTCAATAGAATTAATTGAATGCATCTGTTTTCAGTTATTGGCTGTCTGGATACTGTCTGCTGGTGTTCAATGCTTGCAGGTGTTGGGGAGCCTTGCTAACCACTGCACAATGCTGCTTAGCAGTGCCATGCGACAGAAAGCAAAGACGGCAACAATGTATTATTTTTTACCTTTGCACTTTTACAAATGCCCTGTCTGTAGGTGTTCTGCAGGTGTTCTGTCTACTTTCTGTGTGGGTCACTAGTCTGGACTTGCTCACTGGTAAGCATGGTGCAAACGAGATAAGCCATCAAACCTGACATTAATTTTCCCCATTTCCCTTGTTTATGTTAAGCTGCGCACAGCACAAACACTGGCAAAAGACAAATACATAACTAAATAAATAAATAAAAGGGGAACATAGTTGAAATGAAGAAAAGCAGTCTGAAATAAACACTACAAAATGTTTATTAGTATACATGAAATATTTCTACATAGATTTGGATTTGAATTTTCACTCCAGTGAACCTTCAGAACACAGGAAGGGTGCCTTATCTCTCTTTGCCACATGAACAGCTTTGCAGCAGAGAACTGAAATTTTTCTGCATACAACCAACTGCAACATCATCCACAATATTATGAAACCACATAACAGTTATTTGTACATGTATTAAGTTCAGATGTACTGCACTGAGTGATCACACAACCAATTACGGCTATTGCCAGCAAAAATGCAGCTCTGTCCCACCCCTCTGCTTTTGTTGCTCATTCTTGTCTTATCTGACCAGCAATCTGAGATATGCAGTCTGTAAGGCATTCTATATCATTGTCCTTAAATTGTGTGATGATATTAAATGGCAATAATATACAGTTGTCAACAAATGAAGTGGAAATTGGGTGTTACTGAACAAAACTTGTGAATTGTGTGCTGTTTACTTACATTTCCAACCATGATAAAATTACTTCTATACACTTTGTAAGTGTAACCTGACACACCCGTTGGAGGTAGGTCAATCTGCATTGCTGTTGTGTTTTCATTCTCCCTACTAGTAATCATTCACAGCTGCAATCCATTACCAACAAACACCAAGGGAGTGCCTGCACTATGTTTACATTTGTAACTTGGAGACAAGTATTTAGAGATTTACCAATTGAGTTCACACCTCATTTGCATCTTCACTGTGCTAACAGCCCTGAATCTACACCATAAAATGGCAACCTTGTAGCTAGGGAACCCTAAGGTGTGGAGACTTGGTCATGTGGAGAACACAGAAGAGTTTATTACTTTGGGATATATCTGCACAGAAGACTATTGAACCTGAGAAGGTATGCTTGCATTTTTCAGCTATATACTGCAGATGCTGAAATGTCATTAAGAAAAATCTATTTAATATTGCTATATATATATATATATATATATATATATATATATATATATATATATATATATTAGCAAATCGTGCTGTTATCTGTATGCATTACTTAAAAGTGTACTGATGGCATAGACATACTTGCCAGGACATTTCACATTTATACATGATTGGCAAAAGCTTAAAATGGAATGTTCTGTGTGTATACATGTTTCAGGGAAGGTTCATTTGATAACACATTTATAATTCCACTGATTTTCTTTAGCAAAATATGTCATTTGGCTGTTCTTTTGGGGGTGGGGGAGCAAAGCTGCATTTCTGTTTTGGCACAAGCAAGGATATGTCACTATTGTTACACTCCCTTGTATTGCATCCAGCCTTGTGTTGTGTGTGAATGTAATATGTTACATCAAACAAGTAATCTCTGTGGTATCCCCGAAGTCTCAAAACAACCCATTAAAGTGTAGTGGGTCCAAAAACAAAACAATGTAAGAAACTTCTCTGTGTGGAAGATTTTCAGTCCATATATTTCTAGTTAATCACTGTATATTAATCAGATCAGACAATAGTAGTAGAAATAGTGAACGTAAACTCATCTTAAGTCAAAACAAAACAAAAAGTAATAATAGAAAATATATAATTGTACAGCATTACTAAGTATTCGAAAGCAATCCAAGCAAGGCAGGCAGTCTGTTTCCAGTCGAAAATCCTTTATTAAGTACACAGACAAGCGATCCAAGTAAAACAAAAATAGAGTAATAATTTCCTCACATGTTAAATTCACATCCCTTCCCCCATCAGTGTGACATTTGAGCTGGTCCTGCCTACTTAGTAGCTGTCATAATAATATATAACCCTTATGTACTTTAAATAAAATTCTATAATGATGTGGTACCTCATATTTAACCAAATTATTAAGTAGATTATTAAGTCTGTGATTTTATCCAAGACAATATACTACATGGCTGGAAATATATCAACCTTAGTTAATTTGGCAATCAAAATATATATATAAATATATACATATACATTTTGCATGTAAAAATCAATTTCTATGTTCATAACCTATTGTTAACAAAGATCGCTTTCATCCTTCTAGACTTCTTCAGATCTGTGTGCAAGAACCCTAAAAACCTATATAATTGTATAATTAGTTAGTATTGTTATTACACATCATTTTGAATAAAGTGGAAAAAAAGAACCAGAAAAAATAAAAATAAGAAATGTATGTATGATGATGGAAACAAAATATACACTTAAATTTCAACTGATGTAAAATGGTATTTAAAACCAATTTGTAGAATAAAATAAAATAAAATACAATTAGTCATGTAAACAATGTGGCAATTTTCTAAGTTCCAGTGCACTTTTAATTGAACAGTAGTAGTTTAGTCCAGGCTTCCTAAAAGAGTTCATCTTTAATTGCCACATGAGTTCATGTTTCTCCAGAATATTCGGGATGTCTCCTTCAAGATCACTCATGTCTATGCGATGTAAGGTAATAGATACCAGGTTCTCTCACCACGAAAACACAGGATCGTAATGTCCAATTAAATAGCAGAACTTTGTGGCAAATCAAGGTAAAAATCAACAAACTGGCTAGAAGAAATCAGCATCAATCCAGTAAAAAACGAAAAAAGAGATTTATTTAGTGAGCGCTTTCGTGTAGCACCTACTACGCTTCATCAGACAATACAAAATCATTTAGGGTTCTGTTTATATATTAAAAAAGGCACCAAAAACAGCAAACATAATAAGTTAATTGAATGAGATGTTATCAATCAGATGTAATTAACTTAGTTTCACATTTGATTGTAAGCGAGCTAAGATAGCAAGCTGAGATAACATATTCAGGTTCACATTGGCAACAACATAGAATGTCATCTTCCTAGTGCTGTAAAACTCATTTATATTAAACTAGACTAAATACACATTCATTGAGATATCAAATATAATAACATATTTTGTATAAATTAGAAATATTATGCAGAATATCAACTGGTTCATCAGTTAAAATCTCATTTAAAATACCATTAAACAAGAAATTATAAAATATGTGATAAATCATTTTCAAATTAAGATAGGAGAAGAACACGAAGGAAAAGATAAAGAGATGTAGAAAAAAGAGAGGTAGAAAAAAGAAAAAAGGGGGTGCATGGGAAAAGGAAAAGAAAAAGGAATGATGGTGAGGGGAAGGGGGGGAGGGGGAGGGAACAAAGATCAAAGGGCAAGAAGGTAAACCAGGGCATGGAAAAGTGAAAGAAGGAAGGGAAACCATAGACTGTATCAAAGTATCATATCATGTTCGTTATTAAAAACAACTAAGTAGTGTGATTAAATATAAGTGGACGTAAATACATGATGGGAAGAATAAAACGAAAAGCATTGGATATGAAATGTATAATAAATACATGAGTGCATAATAAAATGAGTGTAGGGGCAAGTATATTAATACAAATATGGATATAGAAGTGAACAGAATCAGTAAATGAAGAGTTTATAGCCAAATCTTATATAAGTCAGTCAATGAATTAATAAATAAATAAATAGATAAATAGCTATAAAAATAAATATCTTTCAAATATACAAATACATATATAAAAACAGCAAACTATGTCATGAAATAGGAAGTAAGCTATGGTAAATTCATCATGTGTAGGTACCCATAATATACCATCGAAACAGATGGTGTTAAATAAGGAAGGATTCATCTTGTTTCTAAAACAGGTTTTATAGATATAAAACTATTAATGCCCGGAGGTATGTGAGCCCCTAGTCGTAATATCCATTTAAGTTCTTTGTTGCTCAGATATGTGGTATTGTTGCACCTCTCCTGTTAATAGTGACTATCTCTAAAACTCTAAAGCAAAATTTGTGTAAAGGAAATTCTATTGTGTGTTTCGCTAGAGCGTTGAGGTCATTTTTTCTTTTTTTTTTTTTTTTTGTATATCATAAAGATGCCCATATATTCTATCTTTTAGACATCTCTTTGTTAGGCCAACATAAAAAGCCTGGCAAGCTTTACAAGTTGCAAGGTAAATTACATTCTTTGTAGTACAGGTTGCAAAAAATCTTGGTTGAAAAGTATAATCTAGACTAGGATGTTTAAACTCTTGAACCTCTGAAATAAAGTTGCATCTATTACAATTGTAACAAGGAAAGGTGCCTAATTTCCTGCTATTCAAAATGGGTATAGGATGTGTAATGTGCATATCATTACATAATATCCGTTTGAGATTCGGACAATTTCTATACATAAAGTAGGGTTTATTTCCTACGATATTTTTAGAGTCTAAGTCCATGGTTAAGATCTTCCAATTGTTAATATAAACCTCTTTTACCTGATTAATGTTACTGGTATAATTCAAGGTGATGGCAACATGAGTAACGTTTGTGGTTTCATGTTCTATATTCAGACGTGTAAAAGTCTTAGAAGTAGATGGTATTTTCTTAATGATACTATTTTTAATGTTATGGACTAGATTTGAATCATAGCCTCTTTCAATAAACAATTTTTCCAGATATTCAGCTTCTAAATGCAAATCATCGCTATTTTTACAAAGTCAGGTTAGCCGAATAAATTGGCTTTTTATTATGCCTGGAAAAATATACCTAGGATGCATACTATCAAATGTTAACAAAGTGTTCTTCCAGGTTGGCTTTCTATAGAGTGTTGATACAATGTAGCCATCATCAGTGATGTTAAGTGTTGTATCTAAAAAGTGTATCTTTTCATAAGAACATTCCATAGTGAACTTCAGGAAGGATGAAGTAGTTTCTAGGTAGGTTAGAAAGTTCTTAAATTCAATTTCTGTGCCTTCCCAAACAATAAAAATATCATCTACAAAACGTTTATATACTTTTACTTGAGCAAAAGAAGGGTGGCTAAATAAGTAACTTTGTTCCCAACTCAGAACAACCAGGTTGGCATACGTGTTGGCACACGGAGTGCCCATTGCCACCCCCCATTTTTGTAGATAGTAGCTGTCTAAAAACATGAAAGCATTATTACTAAGTACTAATTCTAAGAGTTGACCTATCAATAGCTGTCTGTTATTGCTAAAGGAGGATTCTTTTGTTAATAGACTTCTAATCGCTTCAACTCCTGTATCATTAGGTATAGAGGTGAAAAGATTTTTCACATCTAAAGTAACCAAAAGGTAGTTATGTTCATTAGGATTAAGGTGTATGTCCGTTAGATAGTTAAGAAGTTGATAGGTATCCTTTAGGATAGAAGAAAAAGAATCGACTATAGGTCTAAGTAAAAACTCAATAAACGATGATATATTAGCAGTGACCCATTTGTCACCTGAAACAATTGGTCTAAATGGTATGGGCACTTGATTTTTGTGTATTTTGGGTAATCCCTTAATTATTGGTGTGATGGGATTATCAATATATAGATAATTGTACATCTCTTCACTGACTTGCCCACACATGAGGAGGTCATAGAGTGTGTCATGTACATTTCTGATTATTCTGTGGATATCATGGGGCATCACTATGGTATATGTGGCATCATCCTCAAGCATTAGGGACATACTCATATTATATTCAGTGGTATTTAGTATAACCACCCCTCCGCCTTTATCAGCTGGTTTTATGTTTATATCATTGCAGTTTCTTAAATACTGTAAAGAGGCAAACTCTTCTGAATTAAGATTGTAAAAACATGGTTTAATTTTACTAGAAAACAATTTATAAAAATCCTGTTCACATATTTTTAAAAATAATTTAATTTTTTTTCATACACATGTCTATGCGATCCAGGATCTGGTACTTAAAACCTGTGTGTCTTTTATGAAGAGAAAGGTGTTTGGCTAGTGCATTATTTTTACATCCAAAGCAGAGAACATGCTGGAGGATAACAGATTTTATGAGTTATTAACCATGGATGACATAAAAAGAGCATATGATTTATGGAACACTAATCTCACCACATTATGGGAAGAAAAACTTATCACTGAAAATCTTTATAATTATTTATGGAGCCCATGCCCATGTTTACCTTACTTTTTTGGAATACCAAAGCCACACAAGAACAGAGAAGACCCACCTTATAGACTGGTGGTAGCAAGTAGAGGTTCCCTTACTGAAGCCACAGCCATTTACCTTGATTGCTTGCTGAAACCTCTAGCAGAAAAGAATAAGTCATACATAAGAGATTCAATGGATTTTTTGAAGAAAATAAAAAACATTACAGTGGAAGCTGACAGTATTTTGGTAACTATTGATGTGGAGTCCTTGCACACAGTGCTCCCTCACAATTACTGTATAACAACAGCTATGGAGTTTTTTAAGAAACATAATCAGGGTACACAGGCACAACTGCAAAAGTTAAGCAAGCTCATTAATCTTGTACTGGATATCAATTTCTTTACTTTCAATGGCAAACACTACAAACAAAAAAACTAGTATAGCAATGGGGGCTGCCATGGCTCCCAGCATAGCTAACATAGCCCTGGGCAAAGGGGAGGAGGACTTTGTGTTAAACAACACAGATTACATGCAGCATATCACATGCTATTTACATTTTATTGATGATGTCTTTATTGTGTGGGGAGGTGGCACCTTTCAGTTTGGAGATTTTATCACTTACCTCAACCAAACAACCTTCTTCCTGAAGTTTACCTCTTCCCATAGCTGTACTTCAACCACTTTCTTAGATATACAGATTTCCAAGGGCTCCAACAATAACAGAAGCACCACTGATCTATTCAGAAAACCAACGAGGGTTAACTTATTACTCCACAGTAAAAGTCTACCTCCTACAAAAACCAAGTATAATGTAGTGAAGTCCCAAGGCTATAGATTATCTCGAATTACCACAGAGATGGAACAATTTTTGAGAAACCTGAACAACTTAGAGAATGATTTTCTAGTGAGAGTCTATGAAAGTCAGATGTTAAAAAACATCCTGGAACCCGATTCCAAGATGGCCACCAGATAGGAAGCATATACCTCAGTCTGCTCTCAAAATAGATATCAATCTAACCAAATCACTGTAGCTACTATATCAATAGATAAAAAAAAAACTTTTAAAATAACATAAGAAAACTCCAAATTTCACTTAGCTGCTTTTTTTTTTTTCTGGAATAGAAAACGATTTTAAACCAATAATCTCCAAAGTATAGTAGCACAGTGGTGACTCTGGATACATGTGCTTGGGCCTGTCAGTCTGGAAATAAGCTGCCTAAACAAATAAATACAGAAGAAAATCCAATCAAAATGGAACAAATGGAATCTCAGACTACTAAGACTAGACTTTCTCTCATCAGCTCTCCGGAAAAGGAATCTTCCAAAAGGCAAAAAACAAACAAACTACATTCTGAAGCAAATAAGCAAGCTCAAAAAGCTAAGACTGACCAACCATTCACATTAGAAGATTTCAAGGAAGCTCTGCTTCCCCTTCAATCAGAAATTCAGGCATTCTCTACAAAACTAACATTATCTGGAAATAATCTGGAACACATGATGGCAAGAATAGAGCAAAATGAAGCCAAAACTTTAAACAATGAAATAAAAATACAAGAACTACAAAAAGCGACTTCAGAAAGAGACACCACCATTACAGAAATGAAACAGAAAATCATCGACCTAGAGGCAAGAGCTAGACAAAATAACTTACTAATTAGAGGCATACCTGAGAAATTTGAACAGTCACAGCTCCCTGGAATTGCAAAAGAAACCATTGACACTGTGCTGGACAATAAAGACCTGTCTAAAATGATAGCAATCGAGAGAATACACAGGGCTCTAAGGAAAGCTCAAACATCTGACAAGTCTATGTCAGAATCCTAAATGCCGAGCATGCATAATCTATAATTGTTAATGCCAAAAGGAAGAAAAACATTTCCTGGAATGGCTATAAAATCACAATAGCACAAGATCTGCCTCTTCCAATTAAGCAGTCAAGACAAGCTTTATCTCCTTTCTGTAGCTACCTACTAAACAAAAACATTAAATTTCAAATGAAATATCCGGCTACTCTCTGCTTCCAACATAAAAGCGTCAATTACTCTGTTATAACAGTTCAAGAAGCTAAATCATCATTTTTGAATGCGTTTAAAGAGGTACCCACTAATATAGCTTAAAGTTAACCCTTTCAGAATGACTCTTAATCATCGATGATTGTTTGCCATACATTACAAATGTTCTAGTTGTAAAAATTGAGACAGAAACTAGCCCATGACGAAATTGTATCTATCATCTCAGAATTCCATTTTTGGGCCTATACTACAAGCAAATATTAAACTTGTATCCTCTGACCTTGAAATCACGTCTGGGCCATGATGCTGCGTCAGTTCACAAAACAACAGCTCTAAGGGCAACAAAGCTAACAATCCTTCTAGCTCATCAAAATAACAAAGAAATAAATAAATAAATACCTAATTTTCCTTTAAGCACAAATAACAGCAAAGTCGAGAAGTGAAACCAATCACACATAAGAAAATACACTCCTAATACCAACCCGATGGATGCATCATTTGCCAAACTATATGCGGTGACAATTCTAATCCTGCAGTCATTCTTCTATCTCAGACAACGCAATGCAAGCTACATACCCCTGAAATTTGCTATGTAACAGCGGGAATGTTAGCATAACATCGACCTAACATGCAAAACAACCGAAGGAATCTGCTAAACATTACATACCTGGCAAGATTAGATGAGGAGCGTTTTTCACTGTTCCTGACACAGTGTCATCAGTGTGAACTAACCCCCAGAGATATGAGATACTGCCGGAAAGCGGAATCTAATCCTTTTCTCAGAATTTTATCAATGGAAGTGCACAGAATGTGTATACTAGGAAGTGAAGATGAGGAATTGCATGCCTGAAGGTCAAAAGGAGGAGCCTTCAAGCAAATAGTGATGAGCTGACAGTCCTTTATGTAAATGCAGCTTTGTTGGCCCCGTTTGCTGCGATATACTTTGCCCCTAGACTCTAGGGGTTTCTTTCAGCCATCAGATGTAGTTTCTTAACTCAAATATACCTCAACCAGATATCAGTTCCTTGTCATTTGCTTTCTAATTTTTAAAAGATTGTAATGCCAGATTATGATATCAGGACTACTAAATAAGACATATACAGCCCAGTTTCTGTGAAGACACTCATTATTAAATAATGACCCCTACTATATGCTATCGGATGTTCCCCAATCGCAGGTTACATGTTATTCATTCTGTCCCTTCATCATCACTCTTACCAATCTAAAACAAACATGAAGCAATATGACAGGATAATTTAAAGGGGTTAAATATATAAAGAAGGGCAGCAAATTTCTTAAAGAGGTAAAAGCAAACACCTATGGGAAAGGTTTGCAGTAAGAGACTTGGCACACTTTTGTCAACCTTAAGTTTTTTATCTTTCATGGTTCAGTACAAAAGTTTCAGCCTTATAGCTTTTGACTCAGTTAACCTTTAGGGTGTCTGCGTTGCCTTTAGCAAGATACTATTGAATGTAAAGGTAATAAAATATCTCAAGGAACATAGTTTCCTGACATCATCTACAGTAAGTACATCTTCTTATACCCTCCTATGAACACAGTGTCTTTTCTATAATGGAAAAAAATTAAGTGATGCTATGATGTTACTTGAAGAAAGACTGTTAATGGTACAACCTATAGAAAATATTTGATGAAGCTTATCAGTTTTATGTAACATTTTTCATACCGATGTTAAATGTTATATATTACGATCTCTTCACTAGTATTGCTATTGACTTTTAATGATTCAGTTCTAATAGTGTATGACATCTAATGGCTGTTATTATTGAGGTCAGTATAAATACTATCAATTTCAGTTTCTCTGCAAGCTCATTACGACTGGAGAGATGTTTCCACATAACCCTCTAGGGTGAAAATGGGGAGAGTCCTAGTTATACTAGCAAAGAACTAAACTTATTCATTGAACAAGGGATGAAGGTCTATCTTAAATACAGACTCTAACTCTCAACTATGGGGGATAAAATCTCTGTGGAATATAATTTTAAAATATTAAAAACATAAACTTAACCCCTTAGGTTACCTGACCAGGGAAGTGGTCTAAGAACACCCTTTGGATAGAGCTAAAATCTCTTTCAACTAATAAATAAAATTACTATACCATTAAATAGATATTACAAGCTAATGCAGGCAAGGAAGTAAGTAAAATGCTAATTATCTGATGGATCTTAGAATGACAAGAGAGGTTTGTATTATAGTTTGTTGTGTACATAGTTTTATAAAACCTCTTACAGATAATAGAAGATTGTGGATACGCACTGGGTGGAGGTCTGCAAGGGGTGGGTTGTCACTCATTAATCCCAATACTGTTGTTAATATCTCAATATAGCTTACATACCATATACTTAACATATCATCATCCCTATAGAAGGACTAAATTACACCTGAACCATCACACCAGCATACAGATTGTATTGTCAGTAAAGACAGCATGATACTACTGGGATCATGGAATGTTAAAGGTCTCCAAAATAATAGAAAAAAGAAGTTAATTTTACACTTAATTTATAAATCAGAAGCTGAAGTAACACTTATTCAGGAAACCCACATGACCACAGCTCAATAGGAGAAGGAAGCAAATAAGAAACGGGTTAAATTAATTATAGCAGCCGGAAATGATACTGCATCTAAAGGGGTAGAAATAGTAGTTAAAAATTCCTTCAAAGGCACTATAAAAGCAAGCGACAGTGATCCTAATGGCAGGTGGTGCTACTTAGTATGTTCCCTTCCACCCTTCCATGAAAATATAGTTATCCTTAATGTCTATGGTCCTTGTATGCACCAAACTGCTTTTATTTATGATATATATTCAATTTTAGAAAAATTCCCAAATCATTTATATCTACTTGGGGGGGATTGGAATATGATTAACAGACCTGAACTTGACAGAACGAACAAAGAAAATAAACAACCTGTTGACTTAACAAATCTTATAAACGAACTAATAGAAGATTTTAATATATTTGATCCTTTCGAACTGTTCAGACGGGACTCTGCAATCAGTAAATACACATTCTTTTCAACATCCCATAAATCATGGTCCAGAATAGATTTTTTTTTAATCTCAACCAAGTTAAAAAAATTTGAAATAAAATACTATGCGGATCCCAGAATCCTGTCTGATCATGCAAAAATCAACCTAAAAATAAATGAGACTAAACCAAACACAAAAGAGAAATATGTAATAAATTGGACCCTGAACCACAACCTCTTGAAAAATAAGAAAATCTGCCAAGAAGTGACAGAATTACTTGCCCAAACTTGCAGTAACTTAGCAAAAACAAATATCCCATTTGATATACAGTGGGCAGCAGCTAAGGCAACACTCAGAGGAATATTAATACAAAAAGCATCAATACTCAAAAAACAAATCAAATCCCAAGTTGACAATCTATAACTTAAGCTAAAAAATCTTGAAATACAAATGCAACAAAAACAATCTCCGGAGCTTGAGAAGCAGGTCATTGCTACACAAAAACAACTGCAAGAAGCACAAATGAACCAGCTCTCTCTTATTGAACTTAGGCTATTACATAGATATGCTGAATGGGCCCAAACCCCGTCTAAGGTCCTAGCCAGAATAATCAATATAGAACCTCCCTCTTCCAAAATAAAAGAAATTAAATATAATAATAAATTATTTTATTCGGATAAGGACATTATAAAAACCTTTGAAGAAATATATCATGAGATATATGGCCCACATCCCCTGGAAGATGAAATAGCATCCAGCATGTTTTTAGATGAACTGCATTTCCCACAGATTAATGATACCCAAGTTAAGCTTCTTAAACAACCAATAACTACTGAAGAAATATCTTTAGCCTTCAAGAAAATGAAATTAGGGAAATCCCCAGGCCCTGATGGCTATACATCAGAATTCTATAAAGTTTTTGCAAAGCACTTAGTCCCTATTTTACTCAAAGTATATAATCACATAATAAAATATGGGGTTACAGATTTATACATAAACATCTCTAAAACGATTTTCATCTCAAAACCTAACACAATTGGCCATAACCCTAATGACTATCGCCCAATTACATTAATTAATCTAGATATAAAAATACTAGCAACAGTATTGGCACACAGATTGAACAAAGTACTACCCTCTATCATATCGTCCGAACAATTATGTTTTATGAAAAACAGACAAGTCTGGGATAATACGCTAACAATAGAAGCAATAACAAATATGACAGCTAAAGACACCTCCCCTAAATACGCATTATCCGTTGATGCACAAAAAGCTTTCGACCGAGTTAACTTAAACTTCTTGTTCAAGGTTTTAAAATGCTTTGCTCTTCCCAAAGAATTTATAGCTATGATTAGAGTCTTATACAATAAAGCTACAACCACACTACATATAAATAAAAAGAACTCACATCCTATACATATAATCAACTGAACTAGACAAGGATGCCCGCTTTCCCCATATCTTTTTAACCTCTACTTAGAAGTCCTCCCTCTAAAGTTAAATCAAAAAACATTTAACCATTCTATCTACATCTCAAGGACTCAAATTAAATACACGGCATTCGCTGACTATCTCAACATTTATTTTCAACATCCCTCCACTGATCTTGTTAAAATTTTAAACTTGATTGACAAGTTCTCGGCAATCTCAAATTATGCTATGAATCCCAATAAATCAAAAATATTCCCGTTAAACCCTCTTAACCATAAGGAAATTTTCTTCCCAGAGTCAAAGATTAAAATAGAATATTCACTCAAATATCTAGGTGTTACCTTTATCCACCCGCATAAAGAAATTATAAAAGAAAACCTCTGCATAGTTTGGTCAAAAATTACATAAGATTTGGACAGATGGATGGGCCTAAACCTCTCCTTTCTATCCAAGACATCAGTCATAAAAATGAATATTCTTCCCAAAATATTGTACCACTTTCAAGCGGTTAGCCAAAGTGTTCAAATAAATTCTTTTCCAAATTGAAAACAACACTGGGTAATTTTATATGGCACCCGAAAAGTGTTAGAATTAGTTACAAAAAACTAACACTACCTAAAGAAAGGGGTGGCTTGAGTCTTCCTGATTTTCAGACATATTATCATATTATCAGAGCTAACCATATTATGCACCTAACCCAATATGAACCCTCTGATACTTCCTGGAATCCCCTTTGGATAAAAATCTATTACCAGAATCTAAGTACCCTTAACATTAACCCAAAAGCTATTCCTTTCCTTAGCAGCAAAACCCTAAGAAATTTCAAAGTACATCCCGTAATAATCAAAAATGTAACATGTTTTCAAAAGCTTGCCACTTCTTTAAACATAAGGAATTCCTTAATTATGGCTCAAGCAATACACATGAATCCTGAAATTAAATTAAATAACAAAATGCTAAACCTAGAAAACTATCCAGAGATCAAAAGCTGTACAATATGGGACTTTTATCAGTTAAAGGATCAACCCCTAAGCCATATTGTAAATGTCTTGGCACTAACTAAAAAATACTGATTAATCATTAACCAAATAATATACTTAATAACCTTGAAAACATCAGGAATCAATGTAACTCCACAAGAATACCAGTTATATCAACAACTCACCTCCCTTTTGCTACAAAAAAACAAAATGCGTTCAAGTACTTATAGACAAATCACTCAAACTAAATACCAAAATGAAATTCTACACTCAAACTATTGGATGACCCAAAACGTAAAATTAACCAACGAACAAAAATTAGCAGCAATACAAATAACTACAAAACTTACTCCTTTTAAAAAAATAATCTATACTCAAATCATGATAAATAATGCCTACTATATTCCACTCTTCCTGAGTAAAATAGATCCTAATTCCTCCCCTTTTTGTCCTACATGCGCTAACACAATAGCTGACATTCTACATATCTTTTGGTCTTGTAAAAATGTACACAAGCTTTGGTGCTCCCTAAGAGTGAAATTGGAGAAACCAGGCTATATGAAATCCACCCTCTCATGGGAAATGTCAATATTGAACATTTTCCCCAATACATATATGTTAGAATCCAAACATATTATAGTAACATTAAGCACACTACTTAAATCCTACATAGCTCTCAACTGGCTTGATAGATCCAAAACTTCCTGGTCAAAATTCAAAAATATGGCTATTCAAAATGTTTTGGCTAACAAATTAAAAACTGTGAGTCAAAAGAAACTAACCTATTTTAAGAATTACTGGGGAAAGCTCATAGAAATTCTATCCTAGACCTGCACTAAAATTAGAGTTTGTTGCTTTATTTTACCGCCCACACATCAAATTTCAATCCTTCCTCCAACAATCTCTGGAGACCATACATAGCATTCTCTATGAACGCTATCTTAACTACATTAAGTATACCAAAGTCCACTAGTATCTACATACAACTCTAAATTCTACCACAATATCCTTCAAGAGTGACAACCATATGTAAATAATGTAAATATTGTAAATAGTTTCCCTTGTTAGATACAGGGATCCAATTATAAATTCTTTTCTCTATAAAGTAACAATGGTCAATGGCAAATAATTATATCAATAACTAGTTATTAATCTTTTATTGATACTCCTATTACACTTTATATTACATGATATGTTCTGCCATTGGACAAAGCTTGCCAGAAAGGAAAATGTATTCTTTCTTTGCTTAAAGTTTGTTAAAATGTTGCACCAGCAAGGATAAATTCACATGAAACCGTGAATTACAGTATAACATGTGTTATTTGATCCTGTGTTAATCCATTGTTATTTTATTTCTACTATGTATTAACTGTTTTTTTTTTGTAACATGCAAATCTTGGAAAATTAAATAAAAAATTAATTCTGAAAACAAAAAAACATCCTGGAACCCATTATAGAACTGAAAAGGACTGAAGCACCTTCACTCAACCTCCCCAGTAGAAAAATATTAAGTAATTCCGCAGAGAATAACAAATGCAAAAATAACTGCATCCTGACATACACTTTGGATTATTACAGTATCAAAAATATTATTGAAGAAAACTGGGACATTGTCACAGGAAACCCTTTTCTGATTAATATCTTAGGTGAAGCCCCATCATTTGTTTATAGGAAGGCCAGGGACATTAGAAGTTTTGTTGAATTTAAACCTAGACCATGTGAGAAATGCACTAAAAGATGTGAAACTAATTGTACATTTTGTATATTTATACAGCAAGGTGATAGTTTTTATTGCCCTTATTTAAAGAAGATCATTAAAACCAGTGTAGGGGGTAACTGTAACACTAAAAAAGTAATTTACAGGCACAGTGCAATGAATGTGATGCATTCTATGTGGGTAAGACTGTAAATAAACTCAAGCGTAGGATTTCATGTCATCTGTCAGAAATCCGCTCTGGATGTAAAAATAATGCACTAGCCAAACACCTTTCTCTTCATAAAAGACACACAGGTTTTAAGTTCCAGATCCTGAATCGCATAGACATGGGTGATCTTGAAGGAGACATCCCGAATATTCTGGAGAAACATGAACTCATGTGGCAATTAAAGCTAAACTCTTTTAGGAAGCCTGGACTAAACAACTACTGTTCAATTAAAAGTACACTGGAACTTAGAAAATTGCCAAATTGTTTACATGACTAATTGTATTTTATTTTATTCTACAAATTGGTTTTAAATACCATTTTAAATCAGTTGGAATTTAAGTGTATATTTTGTTTCCATCATCATACATACGTTTTTTCTGATTTTTATTTTTTTCTGGTTCTTTTTTCCACTTTATTCAAAATGATGTGTAATAACAATACTAACTAATTATACAATTATATAGGTTTTTAGGGTTCTTGCATACAGACCTGAAGAAGTCTAGAAGGACAAAATCGATCTTTGTTAACCATAGGTTATAAAAATAGAAATTGATTTTTACATGCAAAATGTATATGTATATATTTATATATAATTTTTGATTGCCAAATTAACTAAGGTTGATATATTTCCAGTCATGTAGTATATTGTCTTGGATAAAATCACAGACTTAATAATCTACTTAATAATTTGGTTAAATAAGAGGTACCACATAATTATATAATTTTATTTAAAGTACATAAGGGTTATATATTATTATGACAGCTACTAAGTAGGGCAGGACCAGCTCAAATGTTACACTGATGGGGGAAGGGATGTGAATTTAATATGTGTACCAATAACACTTTGTTTTACAGCACAATAAACCACTTCCATGCCTGATAAAAAGTATATATATATATTTAGAAAGCTTGTGAGGAAATTATTACTCTATTTTTGTTTTACTTGGATCGCTTGTCTGTGTACTTAATAAAGGATTTTCGACTGGAAACAGACTGCCTGCCTTGCTTGGATTACTTTTGAATACTTAGTAATGCTGTACAATTATATATTTTCTATTATTACGTTTTGTTTTGTTTTATTTTGTTTTGACTTGAGTTTACGTTCGCTACTTCTACTACTATTGTATGATCTGATTAATATACAGTGATTAACTAGAAATATATGGACTGAAACTCTTCCACACAGAGAAGTTTCTTACATTGTTTTGTAATATGTTGCATCCATACAATTCTTGTTGTTCATATTTAAAATATCTAGACTGTTTTATGTTTCCACAGTGGGTAATACTAAAATGCAAACTTTTCTGTTTTTTCTGGGAACAAGTTTTTTTTAGTTTTATGATACTTGTGTGTATTATCCTTCTGTTCTGTTTTAGGACACTAGGACTATGGCACCCAAGTGTCTCAATCCCCAAAAACCAGCATTCAGTGACCCTGAGAATCGGGTCATTGTGAAAGCTTTTAGGTGACATGCTGCCTTTCTGCTTGAGAGGGGACATGGAAATATGTCACACACAATGCATATTTGACAGCAAATAGTTGCAGATGTGAATGCAGTAGGTGCCACAATAGGACATATAATCAAGTGCACCATAGGGCCATTGACATGATCTCATCTGCATGGAGGAGAGTAGCTGCAGTGGCCCGTGATTGGATGAGTACAGGGGTGGACTGCTGTAAAGCCACCACAAACAGCAAATGAAGAGTTCCAGTCCACTTTCAGATCCAGACAGCTCCCAGGAAACTGCAGAACAGCATGTCCTTGACATTGGTGCTACTGTTTCAGGGACAGCAAGTATGTCCCAGGATGAGCTACCACGTAGGCTGATGTATCTCAATTGTTAAATATTCTTGTATAGTAAAACATTTACATCAGTATGTTAGTTCTGTTTGACAAGAAATTGTTAGGGGGTGGGTTTGTAGATTGCTACAGTTAACAACACATTCTGATTGATTACATATGGGTTTACGTTGGACTTGTCATACAAGTTCTTGCTGAAAGTATAGTTAATGGACATATAAAGAGAAAAAAGTTTTACACCCTGTGTTACTGTTAATTGTAATGATGTTGTCCTTACCTTTTTCTTAACTTCTTACAGGACCATCCAGCATAGAGCACCTACAATCATCTCCACATGGTAAGCCAAACATTTTTATGTCAGTACTAAGGCAGTTGAAAGAAATATTTAGTTTGTGATGTTGGTGTCAGGATTGCTGTGTGTACTGCTGTACTGTCTGGAAGTGGCACTACTGTTTGTTAGCATATATTGGACTATAGTAGTGTAGGTATTAATTTTTCCTGTGCTTCTTGCTTATTATCACAGGCATTCCTGAAAGTGGAAGTGTGGGACTTCTACTACCTGATGTCAGAGTATCAGTAGACTCTGATGATGATGGTAGCCAAACAGAGGCACAGTCAGGGGGCGCAGAGGTTGAATGTGACACTGAGGTTCACATACAGCCATCTTCTGTAATTTCACTGGACACAGCCAGTAGGCCTACACCTACCCATTCCAGTGAGCCCTCGGATATTGGACAGGTGGAAGGTGAGACAGTCATACATCTCAGCTGTACAGATTTTTGCAGAAAGTCCAGATTTTTGCCTCATATTTTTGGTCTGGCTTTCATAAAAGTGTGTTTTTCTGGCAAATTCGTGGCAAATCATTAAAGAATGAAGTTAGGAAATAATAACAGACATTTGAGTTTCAGACTTCATATCCTTCAGAAAACTCATACTAATTCAAAACCTGTTATTTTATCAACTTTCTAAGTTTCTAAGAGCAATATTTAAAATATTGTCCCTATGTTTGGGCCTTTGTCCCAATTTATTAATGGCTTTGTCCAGATTTCTTGCTCTAAGAGGTTGAGAGGTATGAAGACAATTGATCAGGGAAGTGTGGTTACTGCATTTCAGTGCCTGTTGACTCTGGCCATAGGCAAAGTGTGGGCAAGGTGCCATGCAGTATGGTTGTTAGGGGTGTTCCGAGGAGGACTGCTCTCCATCCCCCATCTGATCCAGGTGTATCTTCCCATGCCACTCAACATATGTTTAAGGCCATCATGAAGGGACAGGCATGTTCCCATGGGTCATCCAAAGAAATGCTTAGGGTTGTAGATGTGGCACAAGTTTACATGCATGACTGCCTCCACCATGTTTCTGATTCAATGGATTAGATACATGACACATTGGAATGGGCAGTGTCTGTAACTGAACATCTGCTGGCAGTGGAATGGCCTCCTCATGTTGTTAGCCAATGTGGCCATGCCCACTCAAACTCCCATAGTGGCAGTACTTCCACTGCTCCATCAGTGGTGCACTGTCCATACCCAAATATGACAAGCCATGGGGTCATGGTCCTGGGAATCCTCGTGATGGGGAGCTCATCCAGCAGAAATCAATCCCATTCAGGTGGCAGAAGTTCATCTGTCTGTGGGTGTGGACATGCCAGTGCAACTCCTGGTGGAGCCAGTTGCCGTGGTCAGGTACGAAAACAATGAACTGCCACCTCTACCATGCACAGCTCAAACCTGTCTGATATACCAAGACATAGAACTAGCATAGACACTCACACACAAATTTCACCTGGAGGACCCATACAGGCACACACAGAACAGTTACATGGCTCAGCTTGAAGCTTAAAGCTTATTTTGTCCCACCATCCACTTATTACTTTTTTCAAATGTGTGCCTGCTTCTCTTTCTTACTCGCACGCATTCACCAACCTTTTGTGTCAGCCTAGGCTTCCTGCCCCCCACACACACACAAAACACCTTATGTAAGTGATATCTGTGTTATATCCCTGTTTTATATCTTTTGGATTCACAGATGGATAACATTTGTGTCTGATGCACCTTTGACATATATTGGTCTTAGAAAGTTAGACAGTTGATAGCAGCAAACATTTTGCACATCAGTATTGTTAATAATCTTGTAAGGGTTGTGAAGTTTGAAAATGAAATATGTCTCATTACTTTCTAACTTCTCTGTTTAATGATTTTCCAGTACAAAAGTATAGTGCTAAACTGAGGACATTCGGTGACTATCAGTACTTTTAAGAGGCATGACTGTGTGAATCTTTGATGCCTGAGGCTACTACTTAATAATGGACACATATGAGTCACATAAGTCTCTTCTGTCACATATAAAGGCATTTCTGTACAAATCACCCACCTTTTACTTGCTTAGATTACCAAGTAACAACATGCAAGGATGTGCCATTCATTCATACTTTTACACAATACATTCCAGGGTCAACACTTACCTTGTAAATCCAGCACTTACAACAGTTTTAGTTCAGTGCTGACTCTGTCTGATGCTAGCGGTACACAGCCATTACATGGGTAGGTAAAGGTTGTGAGCATTGCTTGGCATCAGTGTTACTATATGTATTTGCATAAGAGGAAGGCTGTAGCCTCTTAGGTGGTGATGAGTGAGTGTGCTATATGTTGTCTCTTAGCCAATGCATGGGCAAATTGAGCATGCCTACATCTCCCTACACCGACATCAACAATAGCTGGTGGTTCTCCCTCTGACTCATCACCTGCATGTGGCTGTGGTGACCTTGCCATTGGTGGTGGGATGTGTGCCCCTTCCCCCTGTTGATCCTGTAGAAGCTATTTTCTCAAAGTGATGTTGAGTAGCATGGCATATACTGTGAATATTTCAGTACATGTCCATCGATTGTACTGCAGGGCCCGACCAGATGTTTCTCGGCACTGGAACTGTGACTTCAGCAGTCCAAACACATGCTATGATATTTCTGGTTTGAGCTTATGCCTCATTATGGTTTTCTTCAGTAGGTGTGTATGCATTTCTGTTGGGCGTAATCAGCCACAGTCCCAGTGCATAACCTCTATCCCCCAGTAAATGACTCTGTGGGATATCCAACCTTAATGAACATCTGATACAGTTGGGAGGTGCACCAGACATGTGAGTCATGGTAACTTCCTGGGTTGCCAGCACACACATTCAAGAAGATGCCCTTGGCATTACACACAGCTTGGCAGTCAGAGTGGTAGACCTTTCTATTTATGCAGAGCCTTCCCTGTTCCCCGAGTGGACCATAATCTCTACATGTGTGCAATCTATGGCACCCAGTACTTTAGGGTAGTGTGCTACACAGTAGAACTTCTGAATATTTCTGGCCCTGTTCTCAGGAATACAGGGAAGATATATGTGGTCACTGGCATGTTGGAGCATAGCATTTAGGAACTGATGGAGAATCATGGATGCTGATGCCTGTGACACCTCCAGCATGTCCCCTGTTGGTCTGTCAAAGGTACCTGTAGCTAAAATTCTAAGTAGTACTACAAATACTTTTGTCTCCACTGGTATGGGTTCCCCTTGGTTTGCACTGACTGTGAGTTGAGGACAACAGAGGTTGCAGAATTCCTGTAGTGTCTCAATCCACCCTGTAGCACTCCACATTTTCCACGTCACATACATTGTGGTAAGTTAGATGGGGCCTGAAAACTTTTCTCCTTTTTCGCCTTGGTCTGTTAGCAGCAGCAGCAACATAGACTTCAGCCTGTTGCACATACACATGAATTAAACCAACAGCAGCCCCCTAACATTGTTTTTGTGTAGACTCCTTTCCACATCTGTATTCCAATACATTTTGGAATTCACAAGGAAAACCAGCACTGATTCTATATGGTTGCTTTATAGCTTGTTGAATAGTTCCTCCATCTTGGATTGGTTGCTGCTTATGCTGTAATTAGCATGCCACCATGTTTACCTTGTTTGCATGGCTCTACACACCATGTACAGCCACTTACTGAATCTAAAACAGTATGCTACCATGTGCACACCACAGCATGACAAACACACACACACACACACACATACACACACACACACAAATACACACAAACTGTAAATGAACCATGTAGACTTTATTGAATCTGGCTGAGTGTTTTTAGTGGGAGAACACTGAAGTTTCTCAGTCCCTCAGAAAATACTAAAAGTTTTGTAGAATGTTTTTCCCATATCCTACACCTATTCCTCCTGCTGTTAGCTTAGAAGATGTGTGTGTTACTGCCTGAATTTTTAATGTCAGTCATCCAGCTTCTCCTAAAAAGTCAGATTGCATGCATAAAATTCTTCAGTATTTTAAATGTTTATATACTATTCCCAAACCTGACCAAGCAGCGACCGCCTTAGTTAACTACTGCTGCTAAGCACTTAGTTAATTCCAATTCTACATTTTCTGATAAGGATAGGAAAATTATTGATAGGTTTCAGGGAAAAGTGTATATTTCAGCAGCTTTGGTTATCAGAATTTTGAATTGCCAAGTTCATATGTTAAGGTTTGTTCTGATAAATTGTGAAGATATGCGAAGTGATTTCTCTGCAGTTTCTTCATGTGATGAAAAATCTGTCTTAAAAATCTTAGTTTCTTCTTTTGCATAGCTCACTACTCATTGTTTGCAGTGGTGTGTGTATGACTCGTATGACTCTGCTGATACTTCTTTCAGGGTTATGGCCAATGGTACTCTTTTGAGGAAGTCTGCATGGCTGCATTCTCAGAACCTTCCATATGATGTTAAAATAAGCTTTTAAATTCTCCCTTAGATAAAGATTTAGTGTTTGGCCCCCCTGCTGCAGAGGTGATCAAGAGGTGTTAGGCTGAATGTCTAAAGACTACATTCCATTCCGTTTTTCTTTAAAGATACATGAATGATCAGTTCTTTGCTGTAAGTTCCATATGTTTTTTTTTTCTTGTCTAAAATGCTGTGCAAGTAATACAACAAGCCACATGTGCAATATATTCCATGTTACAATTATACTGACCTTTTTAGCACAAACTTTTCCTTCACTGGATGTCCCAAAGTAATACCTACCTCCAGCATTGTTGCAAAACTTAGTAAACCACACTGTAATTTGTCTTTCTATTTGTGGGCTATTTCAGTGTGATCCCTACTCTTCCTATACGTGTATCTTCTGTGAGGCATTTTAGATAGTTACTGCTTTAGATCATTATGTCTTTTGTGAAAAAATATGAAAAGTCCCCTACCACATTATAAACCTTTGGGTTGCTCGTAAGAATTTCCTCATTATTCTTAAAACTTAGTTAAAGTGACCTCATCATAAGTGTTACTGTGTCCCATCTCTTCATTCATCTGATACCTGTAGTAAGTTTGAGTTTATTTATTTAATTTATTGTTATTTATTGATATATTGCATTTGTTGACCAGGAAAGTCTGACAGGCACAGACTCTCCTTTTCATCATAGGCCAGGGGAAAAAGTCTCCAAATGATACATATTAGATAAAGATTTATATATAGTATAACAAAACAACATTTTACAAGTGTATATATAGTTTAGTGAATAAAGACAGAATAACTTTTTTTTTTTTTTTCAGATTCTTGAGTGAATTGTTGCAGGTTGTTAAGGTTTTGAGTACCACATATGTGATTAATCATTGGAATACTGAATTATTGTGGCTGATTGGGAGGCATCTAGGTTGTTATTAATGAAGATGTTGAAAAGAATGTGTCCAAGAATGATCCACTGGGGGACACCCATGGAGCCTGGGAGGAAAAGAGAAAAGCAATTGTACCATTTTATACCCTGTGATCTGTTAGCAAGATAGTTGTTAAACCATGCATTTGAGGCTTTATCAAATCCTAAAGCAGAGTTTTTGTAGAAGGATGGTCTAGGAGACTGTGTTGAAAGCTTTGTAATAGTCTAGAAGGAGGGCAGATACTAACCTTCCTTCATTCCAATGGGTATTTTCAGCATTATTGAAATGTAGAAGGGCTGTAGTAGAAGTATGATGTAGACAGAAGCTGTATTGGGAGGGGGAGATGAGGTTATTTTTGGAGAGATGTTGGGAGAGCTGGGATTGAATACATTTTTTAAAACTTTTAGATAAAGGGGACATATAGGAAAAGGGCAGTAGTTACTAGGTTTTCGGTTATTTCCTCCTTATGTAGTAGTAGGATATACCTTTCTTCCATAGTGTTGGGATGTTGGGAAACAGTGTTTTATAAGCATGTAAATGGGATAGTCTATAGCCTTGACAGCCATTTTATGATATTTGGCAGGAAAATTGCCTGTTGCTAGGGTGGTGGGTTTTAGTTTTAAAAGAAGTTTTTTTATAGTTGAGTTGGGAACTGGTTGCACTGAGAAGGAGCAGCTGTGGTGTTTGATTATAGATGTGACTGAGTTTATACAATGTGTATTAAACAGAGTGGCTGTGTTTCCGTGTTGCTGGGCACTGTGGGTTTAAGCATGCCCTGGTTTGAGGATTTCGTTAGTAGCTGACCAGAATGCCTATGGGTTTTGAAGGTTTTTGGACTGTAGGTAAGAGCAGTAGTTTTTTTTTACTCTGTTTTGATTTGTTATTTAGTATGATTTCTGTGTTGCCAAAATATTTGTAGTTTTTTTGTTTGTTTGTTTTGTTTTATTTTTTACCCAGGAATTCCAGGCCTTGTCTTTTAAGTTTAAACAGATGCTTTGTGATTCTGGTCAGCCAAGGGGTTGGTATGGATTTTATGCGTTTGTTTTTTTATGGGTGGGGGGGGTAAACTGTTTGAAAGGTTAACAAAGGTTCTGTAGCATTCTGTAATAGCATCCTCTAAGGGGAGATTCTTTAAATGTTGCTAGTTACAAAGTTGTGGGTTCTGGAGATTTGTTTTTGTTTGTTTGAAATGGGAGAGATTGTATGCTTCATTAAGATGGTGTGATTTCGGAATGTGGTTTTGAGCTCTGATGACAAAGATAGGAAGGTGGCTACTTAGAGCATTAGACTGACAGAGCCGTAAGAGAATATGTTATTAGGGGAGAAGCTGAGTATCCAGTCAAGTGTTGATCCTTTGTTGATGGTGTTTATTTAATGTGTGGAGAAGTAATTAGTTAGGTCAGACCATAGAAACTGATAGTATTTTGAGGATAATCACCATTGACAGTCAGCCTAATAAAATTATCTTTTCTTGTGGGTTATTAGAGGTGACTCATGATAGAAATTCTTCAGCTGTGCTGATGTTATTTCTAGGAGGGATGTAAATTTCCATTATGGACAGGGTTTTGTGTGAGTTTAGTTTCATTGAACACTAATGATTTCAGCGTTACTAAATGTTGGGATAGGGACATGAGGATAGGCAAGCTGTAGAGTACTTTTATAAATACCTCCTGATTTTTTTGCCTATTTACCCCTGGTATGTTAAGAAAAACACTAAAAACTAAAAAAAAATTGAGCCACCAAGGCAGTAAGGTTGTAGCAAACCGTTTAATATAGCACCAACAGACTGAGCGCTTTCGCCATAAAATTCAAATGACTTCTTCAGAGTCTTAGTATGTTGTAAGTGGATGATAATATTTCTTTATGTTTATTATGAGGCTTTAGTCAAAGTTCTGTAATTATTAATATGTCAGGAGAGTGTTGGGCTAACCATGCATGCATGTGGTTATTTTGCTACAAAATACTTTGGGTATTCAGGTGTAAAATTTGCAATGAGGATGTTTTGGGTTAGTGATGGAGTAGGGGTGGATGGTCCTGGATAGGGGTGCATATCATCTAATGTTAATTTGATAAGATATGGGGGCTATTTTGAGGGGGTATGGGTTATAGACTTTTTTTGGAAGAGTTTCTGTTTTAAAGTTTGCAAAGTTTGGATCTTAATTTGAAGTAATGAATGAAGGATTTGTGGTAGAGTGACAAAGGTATGAAGACTAGTGTTGCCACCTTGTTTGTGGTGATAGACTGAGTAGTTGAAAAAGTAATCTGTTTAATTTGTTAAATTTGTTTAACATTTCCAGCATAAGTATCTCAATCTCAGTCTCAGTACATTTCAAGTCACACATACTTACCAATACTCTCCAGTAAATCAGGGGACATCCCTACTAAGCTACTGTAACTAAAGCTAATGTTTGCAAAAAAGATAGTATGTTTAAAAAATCTGAGACTGAATTTGAGAAAGTGAATAGGAAAAATACAAGCCTATTAGCAGTATCAAACAAGAAAGGGATAGTGCTTTAATGAAGAGACAGGATACACTGACAGAAAAGATGAGCTCAGTTTTAGTATAGATATCAAAAGCATTAAGTCACTTTAAGGTTCATGGGTTACTAGGTACTTACTAAGCTATTGATCTATGAAGATTCTAAGAAGCTTAGCCTTGCATTCTCATGGTAATTATTACCATTTATGTTTTTCAATATGAATCTCCAAAGAAGAGCCAAACATTATATGTAGGGGTAATTACATGTTAGATAAACTGATGATAAACCAGGGGTGAATTTGAGATTCCATTTGTGCAATTTACATGTGGAGGGGGATGGCAGTTCCAGCATGTTTTGTAAATCTTGCAAAAGAGACTGTGTTCCCTTGAGCAGATGTTTTGATACCACTGGATTTGCAAATGTGCAATACGTTTGACAGAGCAGGGTCTGTTGATGCTATTTACACAAAGCAGAGGTTGCCCTTCAGTAGCCTGTGATACTCTAAAAGAGACAAAGCTCTAAATATGGTCTGTGTACTTGTTATGATTTAGGTCCTTGATTTTTTTTAGTAAGGAAGCATTGAAGTAATTTCAGCTGTGACAAGTGTTTGGACAGGTACTTACTGAAAGGACATTATACTCAATGATCAGCCTAATGAGTGTCAAGTTCAATAGAACAATTATGTCCCTGGATCTGGATGCCATAACTTTACGTATACATTGTGTGAAATAAAGGACTTCCTTATAAAGAACAGATCATTGTCAACAAAGGTTCTTAGCTCTTTAATTATGGGATCAATTTTTTGAGGGGGGTATTGTCAATGTCATATCTACAAAGTGAGTGATGCTTGCTAAAAATATGATTAAATATTTTTTGGCATTTAGTTTAAGATTTTGGTTTTGGTACCAACTATTTTTTTGGAACAGGACCTTTTGTGGGATCCTTGGTTCTCTATGGAATTTATAATGGCACCCTTAGCACTATCTTTGGCCTCCACAAAATGAATTCCAAAGAGAAGAGGCTCTAGGACTCAGACCTGGGGCACACTACTAGTGACAGTGTTTTGGAGGAGGTAGAGATGCCCCACCTTTAATTTCTGTGTTTTATTTAGAGCCAGTTTGCTGTTAGCTAAGTTACATAGGGGTCAACATTTAGCTGGGAGAGTTTATCTGAGTGTGAGATGGTGTCAAATGCCTATGCAAGCTCCAGGAATGCAGTGTGAGTTGCTTTGCCCTTGTCCATTGCCTAAGTGAGCTTTTCTAAGAAGCTATCCAGGTTTAGTAGACAGGACCTGCCATTCACAAAACTGGGTTAGATTGAGAGTCTGTATGTCACCTATATTTAACTCTATTTACTAGTTCCATAATGATGATGCTTTCCATAGCCTTACAGATGTGGTTGGTCAGACGTATGAGTCTGTAACTGCCTTGATCTGTTAAAGCCCCACCTTTGTGCAAGGGAATGAAAGTTGCTTTCTTCTATTCATCCAGCACAAAGTCTGTTTTGAAGCTAATGCTGAATAGCCTCTGAAAGGGGTCTGACAATTCAGGTTTCAAGCTAGCCAGCAGGCATTCTGGCATGTTATCAGTTCTACCAAAGATGAAAGTCTTCTTGGACTTAGATAATGCCTTATGAATTTGTTCCTGTGATATCTGAGGAGTGGGAGTAGATGTGGGTATTTGATCTGAAAATATTGGAGGGGAGACAGGGGAAGTAAGAGCTGAAATTGCCCACTAATAGACTGGCTATATCTTAAGGGTCTGGTTATATAATATTTACTATTGGCTCTATAGAGTGCTGGGCATTATTTCTGAGATTTCTAACATAGTTAAAAAAGGCTTTGTGGATATCCTTCATTGGGGAGGCTATTTTACCTCATAGCTGGCTTTGAAAAGTTTGAACAGGATCCAGAGTTCCTTGTTTGGTTTAGAATAAGTGTTGTTGGGGGTTTGCCAGTTAACATTATTTTTGTGAGCAATGTTTTTTTCTGTGTTATTATACAGGCTGTTTATTTTAGCATTCCGCCATATGGGTTTATTTTTGAATTTAGCATTGTATTGATTAATAATGTGGACAGCTGCATCTGTGCAACTATTTACATGTGCATAGCACTTGGCAGTAAAGGATTCTGCATTAGCAGTGGGATCACTGAGGTGGAAGGGGGGTTGAATTTAATTAGTTCTTCAGTCAACTTTAGTAGAGTATCCTTTGCATAGTCTCTAAGTACAGAGGTATTGGAGAATTCTTCAGGGTTCAGTCATAAAGTGAATGTGATTGACTTGTGGTCTGATTTGACCAGGGAGGAGGTTACAGTAGACTGGGAGTAGAACTGTCACATACTGGAAGGGATAGAGTCCTGGATTTTATCTCTCCTGGTCAGGGTGCAGACTAACTGGCCTAAGGAATTTGTATTTATGAAGCCTAGAAATCACTGGGTATACATGCTTGAGCTTATGGTGGGATACTAGAAGTCTCCTACGACAATGGTATTTTGCTTAATACATAGAAACTCCTTACTGGTTGGTTAGGATGTATGCACTGAGGGAATCTTGTAGTTAGCTATGTTGTGGTATGGGGATTTGTTATTGTAAGTTAGATGCACGGCAGTTCCAAGTCATTATTGTGTCTAACATGTCTGGAAGAAAGTTATTTTGTAAGAATACAGAGACATTTCCACCTTTAGTGTCTATGTCTAATGCAGTTGGCCTATAAGAGTGATATTTATTATTTATTTTACATTTGTTTACCAGGAAAGCCAGACTGAACACAGGTCCTTCTTCAGCAGAGCCCCAGAGAGAAAAGCTCCACATACAGAGTATAAATTTTATACAAGATAGTTGATATAGATGTTGTCATACATGACATACATACGTTCTTACATCTACTAATTTTACCATTAATAAATACATTACAAAAAAACAGATTAATTTTAGAGTAATTGGATTATATATACATTTTTAATATTAAAGGTAAGATGAAGTATGTGGTAATGAAGAAGTGGATGGGGCAGTTGTGAGTAAAGGGGAGAAGGAAAAGGTTATATTTAGGGAAAGTAATGAGTTGAGAGTGGAGGTGCTGGTAGAGAGCAGTAGGTGGTATAAGCATAAAGACAGGGTAATCAGGAAAAAAATGCTAGCATGCATAAGATGAAATTTAGGCTATAGGTGTAAAAAATGTTAGTATAGGAAGGTGGGATGTGTAGGAAGTCAATTGGATTAAAGAAGGGAAGCGGACCCTTAGTAGGAGAAGCAGAGAGCTATGAGAGAGGGGAAATGTTTCTGGAGTAGTAGAGCAAAGAAGAGGTGTCTTACTGGGGTAAGAACAGTGAAGAGGGAGAGAGAGAGAAGTATTAGTAGATTAAAAGTACTTATCAAAGATTAGTCGGGGATGTCACAGTTACATAGCCAAAGATGTTGTAGATGGGATTTTATGGCTTTTTTGAAGGGGGATGAGGGAAGTTATTGCTGTGATGTTGGGGAGAAGGCTATTCCACTGCTTGGCAACAGAGTTGCTATAGAGGGAAGTTCCTGTGGAATTATTGGCTTTGGTTACTTCTAGTAGGAGTTTATGATTTGATTGCAGAACTCTGATTTTGGTGCTTGGGTGAAGTAGGTTTGTAGAGCAAGGATTTTATCAGGGGAGTGGAGAAGTTTGTGGGCTGTTATAAGCTGGTTATAAAGATTAAGGTTGGGAAGTTCGAGCCAACAAAGCGTTTTTAGGGGAGTGCAGTGATGAGTTTGATAATGCCTATTGGTTGCAAATTTGGCAGATTATAGCATGTTTGAAGAATGGTAAGGTTGGATTTTCTGAGATTGGTGAATATTGCCGATGCATGCAAGAGTGTGGAAATAAGGTGGGTATGTGCAATGGTGGCTTGGGTAGAGTCGGTTAGGAACTGTTTGTTCCTGTATAGCATGGCAAGTTTTTTATGTACTTTCTTTACAGTGGCGGATATATGTATGTCAAATTTCATATGGCTGTCTATGATAACCCCTAGCAGTTTTGTGTGATTAACTGGAGATATGATTGTGTTGTTACTGGAGGCAATGTTAAAATTGATATTATGCGAGGAGGGTTGTGTGGGTGGAAAGATAATAAGCTGAGTCTTATTGGAATTTAGTATTAATTGTGAGTCTGAGAGCCAGCGCTCAACAGTTAAAAAAAGAGGATTTTGTTTGGTGGAGGAGGGTCTGGGGGGAGGGAGAGGCAAAGATGAGTGTGGAATCATCTGCATATTTTGTGATGGAGGCATGGAGTGTGGCTGTGTGTAGTTTGTTGGTAAATATAGAAAATAGCAGTGGCCCAAGAATGGAATCGTGTGGGATTCCTAATGAGACTGGTAGTAATGAGGAGAGGCATTAAAACCTTCCACTCATACCTTTCAACCTCTTAGCACAAGAAATCTGGACTAAGACTAAAATAATGGGGGAATAAAGGCCCAAAAATAGGGACATATTTAAAATATTGTTCTTACAAACTTAAAAAAAAGTTGCTGGAATGACAGGCTTTGTGTTGGCATGCATTTTCTGAAGGATATCAAGTGTGAAACATAAATGTATTTCATTATTTATGTATTTCAGTCCTCAGTGATTTGCCAGAAAACTGCAAATTGTATAAGGAACAGACCACAAATATGAGGCAAAAATCTAGATATTCTGTGAAAATCTGAACACTTGAGAGGTATGGCTCCACTGATAGGGTGCTTTCACCAGTCTAGAGCCAGGTCTCTGTTATTATGCATGTATCTATATTTTTCAAGGTAAGTAATATTTGTAGGGCATAGCATTTTTTTGTTAAGGCTCTTAACAATGAACTGCTATACTTTAATGTTGTCCTGAGTCTGTTTATTTTTTTGGAGGGTTTAGAAGACTGACATCGCCTAAAGAAACACTATGAATTGACATTTTCTTTTATCAAATATACAGTAGGATTGGGGACAGAGCTACAGGCCATCCCCCAGCAAAGCAGTTTGAACTGTCTGCCATCTCATCCCAGGCTGATAGATACTGAACCTCCATTAAAATGATACCATAATCTATGCCAATTACTGAATTAAATTTTCTTTTACTCATGTTGTATTATCATTCTTGGTTATGGTAGAATACTGTTCAATGCTAGGTTCATAATTACCACAGACTCATATTCTGAGAGCTCCATCATGTCTCTCTCTCTTCATGTAGTTCATAGCGATATGACTGATGTAATTTACATGCACAAGTGCAGAGACTTGCATGGGCTCCCTACTGAAATGTTGGCAATGGACATCCTGAGTGCTGAAAAGCCAAAAAAAAAAAAGACTGAAAACACAGAGAAGAGCAAATCTTGGAAATCATTCTTCTCTTTAAAACTCCTTTTTGCAGGGAGCAAGTCCCCCAATGCACCCCCCTCCCCCATCTTGGTGCAAACCTCTCACACACCCCTGAAGCTATATATCATCATACCTCTGAGAAAAGGGAATATTCTGAGAAATTGCATCTCAGACGTGGCATGCACAAGTCAGATCTTTTGGCCATTCAGTGTTTGTATTTCAGGACTCGCTCTGGCTGGTCTCAGCATTTCAAATATTTATCACCTGTGTGCTTGTGTAATGTGAAAATTCCTCCTGCCTAATGGGCAACTGACAGTGATCCTCTCTTTGCACAGCTTGAAGAGTGGTGCATCAGTGTGTCTCACTGCAGAGTCACCTATGACAAAGATATTGGTTTGTGGGGTGGTTTGCATTATAGTATTTTGTACTGAATCTGTGTTACTCCTATATGTGTGTTTCTCGGTTTGCTGAGAGTACTTATTTCTTGTGTTACATTTAGGCCTCTGTAGTTTAGGTAGGTTACTTTTTTTAAGAGTCTCAGCACATATATGTGTCTATGTGTTTCGTCTGAGATGTTTGAGATTGGTTTAGTATGTTATTTTCTGGTGCTGACAACATACTTGTTTTTTGTACGGGCTTTTTGTGACAGCTTTGCCTCCAATAACATTTTATAACTACATCTCTCACACTCTGTGGCAGATTGTTTAAGAAGTAGTTGGTTGCCAGTAAACTTGAGATAATTGCTACATTGTCTTAGGATGGCATTTCATCCAAACTGGCTTCAGAGTCAGCTGAAAAGTGCAGATGTATGGTTCCAGTCACTTACTGCTTGGGAAGGAGGGGAGAGTAATGCCTAAGAGAGTAACAGCTGCTTATCTAGAGTGTAATCTGTTTAAAATGAGCAGTATAAGTCTACAAATGAAGATGAATGAGCCATGTCATACAAAACTGGTGCTTGTCATGCAACTACTAAGTACAGAAGGAATTTCCAGAGAAGGGGATGTAGAAAAGTTATTGGTCTAAATGCTTGTGTTTATACAGTGCGCCATTAAACATGGTTGAACAATGAGCATTACTTTGTAAATGCAAGTAACTTATAACAGCATAGAAATACAAAAAGAAAAAAACTAAAAGAGCCTGCTAGCCAATAGAAAAATAGCAGAATTCAATGTTTTACAAGCAATCAGAGGCCTAGAAATAGCTAGAATCTTACTCTTCTTTCATGCAACTTCTTATACAAGTATAACATTCTTGCCCTCCAAACCCCCAAATACCTATTAAAAATCAAAATAACACTACCTTTCCACACCCATAAACATCTTGTACAAAACAAATGCTGTTGGACATACATCCCATCTCCTATTCACATTACAAAAGATGGTGACATTCACCCAAACCCAGGACTATATATGCAATAAAGTAGCTGATCTGCATACATGGAGAGCTCAGCACTCTCCAGACATACTCATTGTGACAGAAGCTTGATTAAAGCCACACATCAAAGGTGAAACTTCCACCCCCTGTAATATATTGAGTACACAGAATATAAAAAAGGAGGTGGTGTGCCCATTATATATAAAATTTCCCTCCAGCTTACTTTTCCCCTCTCCCTACAAACCTTTAACAATGCTGAAGTCATCTCAACTCTGCTTATACTAAACACTCAAAGCACTCTCCATTATAGGCACCTACATCCCCCCAACCCTGGAAATAAACCCCTGGATTCATTAAACTCCATGCAGGAATAGTGCTATTCCTGCACGGAGTGGATCGTATCATGTAGAACAGGAGCGTGCCTTGCATATTAATGAAGGGGTGCTGCTGTATTCTCTACACGGACACGAGCCATGTACTAGCGCAGTGGGCATGTCTGAGCATTGCTCGCACAGTACACACACCCCCTGCACTCTAAAATTGCCATACGACAATTCTAAAGCGACTGTGTCCACCGACACTGTTATCACAAGATAACAGTGTCCACGGACAAACTACAGAAGCACAGCCCCCCACAACATAGCTCTCAACTGGCCAGATGTTTGCAGAATGTCCAGAGTTTTCCCTTATATTTTTGTCCTTTCTTCTCATAAAATTTCCTCTCATCTGGCAAATCATTGTGATGATCTAAGGATTGAAGTCACTAAATAATGACATACATTTGAGCTGCATACCTTATATCCTTCAAAAAATGACTGCTAACACAAATTGATTTATTCTAGCAGCTTTCTAAGTTTATAAGAAAAATGTCACATGTTCTTTGTTTCTTTTTCCATCCCCAATAAAGTTTAAGCATAGCTGAGTGGGTGTGTGCATTGCGCAGCTATGCATAGCATAGCATAGCTTAAACATTCGAAGGAGCTAAATAGAACTATATAGCCAAAATAGTCAAAGTGATATAGCATAGTGGTTAGAGCTTTCACTTAACCTGCTGTCATTCATGGTTTCAGCCCCAATACAGCCCATTAATTTTTATTTGTGAAAACAGCACTAAAAGTATATTTTCCTAGAAATAGGTAGTAAATAATATATATTTGTTAACCAGGACAGTGTAGCAGGTCCAAATGTGAAGTGTCAGTATAGGACAGATGTGAAACCCCCATGTAAACACAAGTGTCCCATACTGTATAGCCACAAAATAATGTAATGAAAGCACATAAAATGATAATAATAATAAAAATAAAAATAATAATTAATAATAATACTGATAATAATGATAATAATGATATTCCATAAAATGAAAGCTGAACAACGCAAAATTGTGCTCAGCTGTGCTTAGTTAGAGGAAGCATTGCTTAAATTTCTGTGCTTAGCAATAATTAGTGTAGCTAAGCAGATTTTCACACTGGTAGGCAGTGCTTACCATCTACCCTTTTAAGCAATGCTTATTTTTGCTAAGCGGGTTTGCCTGTCATTTAGCTTAGCTCAGCATATTCAAAACCATCCAATCACGGCAAAGGGTGGGAAATCAGCCCAATTTATTTATTTATTTATTTATTTATTTATTCATTTATTTTATTTTACATTTGTTGTCCAGTTTAGTCTGACTGAGCTAAATAGTCCTTTTTCAGCAAAGGCCCGGGGAGAAAAGCTCCAACAGATTATATGAAAAATTAGGCATAAGCAAATAACAGTATAAGCAGAAGAATACAAAAAAATCTTGAATGTAAACAATAACAAAATAATGAAAGTAAATCAGTAAAGTAGAAATATAACAATAATTGGTAGTAGGCATATAGTACATATTAACATCACAATAATTAACCGTAGACTCACTCATCTAAGTCATTGAGAGTAATAGAGAGCATGACGTTATCTCAGCAGTGTTATATAAGGGACAGCTGGTAAAATTCACTTTGCTTAAAAAGCGTTATTTTATTTTTATTTTATTATTTTATTATTTTTTTATTTTATTAATTTTTTTATTTTATTTTATTATTTTTATTATTTTATTTTTTTTTTTTTATTTTTTTTTTAAGCTTTGCTTATGGAGGGTGAATACAGTGGCAAGTCCCTTGACTTTGCAGGAATTCTCTGGTGGCTGCTTTAAATTTGTTCAGTTGCTTATAGGACCTAAGGACCCAGGCACATGTGCTGAAAAGTGACAGATCATTTACTGCAAAAGGATTATATTAAGTACTTAGAAATCTATTTGGCATAACAACCTTTGCCAAATATAGTTAATATGCTAAACTAAAGAATGACTAAAACAGAATTTTTGAAAGAAAAATGGTTGCTTTAAAGTTGGAGCAAAGGGTTCAAACCTTTCAACTATTTTGTGCTGGCTACGTCACAGTTTGTAATTCATTGGCTTCCAGCAGACATTTCAGATGACTTTTAAAATGCTGCTTGAAATATGTGCGACTTCCTTTGTCATGAAGGCAAAGCTCAGGCATCATGAGAGAAGCTTACATTGTAAAAGAAGTGGAAGGGCTTGATGTTCTAGACACTCATCTATATTCTACCAAGCAGTACAGCTGTAAGCATAAAGATTGTGTACTTACCAAGTAAGTGCCTATAGGAAACAAAGTAGGAAATGTTATTTAGTTTAACTGGTGTTAGCCTCATTTCAGACATTTCTGAGTTATGCGTGGCTCTCTTTTGGCAAGAGACTGCACTATCCTTATGTGATGGAGCTCAGGGAAATGAATAAAGAGATCCTTGTTAAAATAAAGCAAGACTCAAGTTGGACTTTAAATGCTGATACACAAGACTGGAAACTGATTTTCCAATTTTTGCTTGGAAATGTCTGCATAACTATTTCTATACTCTGTAAAGGTTAAAAACAATGTTCCCAGATGCTGACATTCATTACTTGGAGATGTCATGAGGCGTACTGTGTTCATGGAAGCACTTTCTGGCAATGTTCTAGTATGAATATTTTTAAGGAAGACATGTTAACTGTTGAAGTGAGTTCTACAGAACAATGAATAAAATAATCCAATGCCAGTGAAGTCAAGTAGAAGAACGTAGTTCAACAAAAATAGCGTACAAACTGTTTTTATTTGACCGCTTTCGTAAAAAACTTCCTTACGAAAGCGGTCAAATAAAAACAGTTTGTACGCTATTTTTGTTGAACTACGTTCTTCTACTTGACTTCACTGGCATTGGATTATTTTATTCAGTATTTGGTGGTTTTCTTTTTATTGTTCTACAGAACAATACTGAACTCACCAAGATACTAGTGCTAGTGGATTGTGCCAAATGTATATAGTATAAGTGTATATAGTATACAAAAGTTAAAACTCGCAGGCAAGAATACAGCTCATAACCAGTTGTAGCTCCCCACTGCAGGCACTATGGCTGGTGTTGGTGAAGGTGTGCGCTTTCAGGTGCAGTGCTGGAGCATTCAGGATTCCAAGGTCATGGCTGGACTCCTAGTAGAAAGCCACAATGGGAGACTGCTGCAGGACCTGTACCATGGCTCCCAGTACAAAGCAGAAGCCTGGGACCATCTCGCACACGACCTCACCAGTGCCACTGGCATCCCTCAGACTGGTGAGGATGTCTGGCACCACTTTGTCAAGATTTAAGCGTAAGAAGAGGGAGCTCTTGGGCAGGTGGGTCCAAGATGCAAAGACAGGGAATGTCCCAGCTGTGTGTAAGTATCAGTGTCAGTAAGTGTTTTCCAAAGTCCAGCCTGTGTATGTGATGGATAGGTATGCATAAATGTTTCTCTATCTCCTGTAGAGCTGCAGATGAGAGGGCCGTGAAAATGGACACCCATGCCAGCAGGCTGGTAAGGCTGCGTCGCACGGCTGGTGAGTACAAATCTAGCTTGTAGTATTCATGGCAAATAAATAGAAAGGAGTAGAATTTCACCTGTCATTATTTAAAAATGGATATGGTTTGTACTGAATAAACGAGACATTAGCAGGGTAATTGTGATGTACAGGGTATATATCAATAAAAGTGTCAGTACCTGTCAATAAAAGTCAAAGCCCCAGACTGGTTGTGTTTACTTTGGTATGTGGCGGTATGAATGAAATGTGTACAGTTGCTGCACAACAACTATAGCTCTGAAAGCATTAAATAATCAAGGCTCATCTGACACAGATTGTAGAGTTGTAAAACATGAGATTACCTATATTAAAAGTTCCATGCACCAAGATCTGATACCTGAATAGTAATGTTGTGTTAACCAGTGTTTTACAGACGTTGCCATGTCAAAGCATTAATACACAATATAAGAAGCATCTGCCATGCAGGAATTTCAGAATCACAAGGTCAGATTATACAACCAAGAGAGTATTAGGCAGAAAACAGACAAGCTCATTCTGATGAAGCACAAACTTTGTTCTATTTTATGCACAAATAGGCACGGTTTGAATCCCAGGAGTGGTAGTAAGCTCTATGCATATTTTCACTCAGGAATATGTGAATGTGTGTAGAAACAGTCAGGTAGTGTTAACAGAAATTTCCTCCAAAGGTCTGCCAGGTAAGAAAAGGTATAAAGTAGCTGTAAGAAGGCTGTAATTATACACTGTGTACAACACCCATTGTCAACCCCACGGCTTCAAATGACAGTAAGATAAGTACATACACCAAGTAGTCTCAAGTGTCACACTGTCAAAGCTAGTGGTCACTGCCACCCACACTCAGGGTGACCGATATAAATCACGGCAGAGTATGGCAGTAGCACACACACACACACACACACACACACACACACACACACACACACACACACACACACACACACACACACTATGAGTGCACATATGTAACCCTGACAATGTGAATATGGGTAGAAACAGTCAGATAGTGTTAACAGAAATTTCTTTCACAGGTCTGACAGGTAAGAAAAGGTACAAAATAGCTGTAATAAGGCTGTAATGATACACTGTGTACAAACATGCCACTGGCCAGCCCAAGGCCATAAAGCGATGTAAAGTGAGGTAATACCTGGAGAGTAATTATTAGAGCAATGATTATTAAAGTTGTGAGTTACTGAAGCCTATACAGTTGTTAATTGACATCTCTCTCTCTCTCCCCCACCCTATCTGCACCAATAATCTAAACACATAAATCAATGAGTATGTTTTTCACTAAACCTACTGTTGGGACATGTGTCCTATTGTTCTACAAATATTTAAATGTTTGACTATTAATGTTTCCTGTTCAAATACTTTCATTGGTGGCTTGTTGCTGTCAGTGTAACCTGCATGCCTTTATAATGCCCACTGTGGTTCCATATATGCATATGCTCTGTTTGCTATGCAACTGATCCAAATTTGGTGTTTTGGGTTAATGGGAATCCCCATGCATGTTGTTACAGCTAATCCTGGAATGTGTTTTTTATGACTAACCAACATATGTTATAAAACTGCAACACTATAGCACATCTAAGAAGGCCAGCCCCAGTGAATTTGCCTGTCCTGCCTCAACTGGCTGTGGTACTGGGTCCCAGCACATCTGGAATCCAACCTTGGACCTCCTCATCCACTGGTCCTGCACCACCTTCAGGTGGAACTGTCACAGAGGATAGGGCCCGTCCCACTCCAGGAGTGGGCATGGACAGGACACTGTCACCCATCATCAGGTCCAAGGATAGGTGTAGCAAGCTTCTAAAGGAGTT